>NC_045431.1:217138961-217228961 GCF_902635505.1 Sarcophilus harrisii | reverse complement strand
ACTTTGAAGGAGGGATTCGCTTTGAATTGGATTTCAAAGAATGGGAGCATTTCCTAATTGGAGGCTGATCCCCCAAGGATCCCCTGTACTTACTTATGTCTAAGTAATCATCCATCCTCCACTCAAGGACCAATGATGATGGAGGAATTCACTTTGAATGTTGTCTCCATTATTGGCTTGTGAGCTTCTTAAGAGCAAGGATTATCTTTCCCACCCCTTTCCACCCTTTCATTGCATCCTCCATCTCTTAGCACAGTATCTGGAACACAATCGGTGCTTAAATGCTTGTTGATTCACTATCCCCAAACTGCTTATTTTACTTATTGAAATCCAACTTGTCTGACTAAACATTTGACTCTCTTTTATACAGATCCATGGTGATTTCCAGTTGTTCATAACTTGTCCCAGAAAACTTTTCCAGGGGAATATGTGGGTTTGGGTTATTTAGGTATATTTGTCACTTTTGAATGTTCTCTCCTCCACCACTATTAGTGCCTTCCCTGTGAGATGACACTTCCATTACACTGCATTTACTTCACATGCACAGAATTTACCTTAGGTTGTGAGTTCTCAAGAGAAAATATTATTTTTTGCCTTTTTTCATGGTGGTTAAATAGTTTGAGTGTATGATTCTGTGGCTCAATTTGGGGTTCTTCTTTGCAAAGATACTGGGATGTTTTGCCATTTTCTTCTCTGGTTCATTTTATAAATGAGAAAATTGAGTAAACAAGATGAAGAAACTTGTCCAGAGTCACACAGCTTGTTAGTGCCCGAGGCTTGCTGATTGAAGACCAGTGGTTCTTGTCTTTACCCACATCTCTGATGCTAGATTATAATCTCCTTGCAGGCTTTTGCTCCCAGACTGGATACATATTGATCAACTATTTTATGCCTCCACTTGTGGTCTACATTTGTTTTCTTCAAATCAATCAGGAGTCGGTATACTAGTTTTCTTCACCCTTGACATTCAAACAAAATACTTCTCCCTCTCTAAAATCTTATATGTTGTTTGCTTATCAGTGGTTCTCAAAATATGGTCTAGAGAATCCTGGGAATCTCTGAAACCCTTTTAGAGGGTCTACAAATTCAAAAATAATTTTTATTTCCAATATGATAAATGTCTATAAATATAATCCAGATAAACAAAAACACTTTGGAGAGATCCTCAATAATTTTTAATAAGATAAAGATACTGAAAACAAAAATTTGAGAACCACTGGCTTAGATGATCTGATATATGAGTATCAGTGCCTGAAAAAAAATCAAACAAAAGAAGATTTCTCATTTTCCTCCTATGGATAAAGTAGAATATTCTCCAGGATTATTGGGAAGATTATAAGGAGCGCATAGATTTCATAGTTGGGTCCAAGTTCCTGACTTCAAATTCAGTGTCCTTTGCTGCAAAGCCAGGAACTTGGACCCAACTTTCGACCCTATTTACTTCCTAAGCAAGCCCTTAAGCAAGTTATTAATACCTCTGTGTAATATTATTAATACCTCAGTTTCCATTGGGAAGGTTAAACTAGATTAGGAGTTCTTAATCTAAGGTCTATAAATAGATTGGGGAAGGGTCTGTGGACTTGGATGGGGAAAAATTATATTAACCTCCACCTGAAATCAAAATGAAATTAACCTCTAACACTTCTTCATTTATTTAAAAACATTCATTTAAAAACACGGGCTTTCCTAGAATACCCAAAGGATTCTTAATACAAAAAAAAATTAAGAACCCTCAGAGTAGATGATCTCTAAAGTCTCTCCTGTCTCTAAATCCTATGATATTATATATAATGCTGCTCAGTCTGCTTATGGTCCATGGAGAGAGAATGAGGCATCAAGACCTAGAAGGTTGAGACTTTCAGGAGCTAAATAATATTTATGTTGTGTATAACCTCGCCAACTTTACTGTACATGACTTGATCCTATCAAAAGCATTAAATATACTAAAGATTAACACTCCTTATTTGTGATTGAACGAATATATTTATCACCTTTGATTCCAGGATAGAAACTAAGAACATGGCGCTTCATTTCTTGTTTTCCCAAAATAAAAATTCTCTATTTTTTTTTAAATAAACTCCTTTTTTTGAAATAATTTTTCTTTTGATTTCTAAGCTTTTCAATTCCACAAAGGAGCAGGAAAACTAATGAAATTACACCATGGAGAAATCTCCATGAATATCTGTCTTAATTCTGACATTTCTTTACATGTTTTAACTTTTATTATAAATTCACATGAAAGAGACCCTGTTCCATGTCAAAAGCTCTGCAAGGTCGCCCGGTGGCAGACTCCCCTTAATTCTGAGGATTCAGAGGAGGAAGAAAAATTTTTCAAAACTGTTGAATCATACAGGAAATTAAGGTATGAGTCAGGCAAAGAAATATGTGAGAGAGGAGGTAGCTTCATGACTGGACTTTGGGCAAATATATTTCAAAGAATTACCAGTTCAATGTAGTGATCTTGTTATTAAGTCCCTACTCTATAAAGAAGTCTGTACTAAGAGCTAGATAACAAATAGAGAAGAAGAAAATAGAAGAATTAATAGAGAAGAAATAAATATGAGGTGATAACAGTTGGAGCTAGCACGAAACTGAAAAGTTATCTAGAACAGTTCCTTCTGGTTTAATAGAAGAGGTGCAGCTTATCCAGAAAGATAAAAGTCATAGGTCACAGTGATTTACCTAAAGTTACATAAGTGATTAAGTATTGGAAATTAAGAGTTGGTAGGATAGAAAGAGATGGGAAGTTAAGAGGTAGATGAATTAAGTTTCAATCCTCAATCTACTTGTTCCAACCTGTAGACCTTGGATCTAATCCCCTTCAGCATCAGCTTCTTTATCTATAAAATAAGGCAGATCTTTAAGGTGTCTTATAACTTTAAAATCTATGATAATTAATGGAGATCAAATATGAAGCTTGATTTTATTTTACTCCAAAGCTCATTTTCTCTCCACCGGATAGAAAAAGGCCCTTGTGCCCCCAAACTGAAATTGTTAGCTTATTTGATTACATTGACATATGTTTTGGGGAAAGAGGTATGATTTTTAATGGATGTATACCCCACATGAGCTGCCCCCACCCAAGCTCTTAAAGGAATCTATTATTTCCTTTTCTTATTTTTTGTTATCATTAGATGCAAGGCTAAGAACACAAATTATCGCACACCATCTTCTTATCCCAAATAAATTATTTGATAAATATATCATTACATAATTATTTATATATAAAATTACATCCCATATAAATTATTCCATATAATTGATACTGTGACAATTTTGCATTTGGAAGACAGAGACTAGAAGATTTGGCATTTAACTTGCTAAAACATTTCAAAGTTTAATAAGTTTGTTTAATACTCTGAGGTTCCCTAGTACAGACCTCTTGTAAATCTGAGATATTGAATTACCTTGATTTGATTCCATAGTGCATTATGTGACTGGAGAAATGAGAGAACCCATTCTTGAGTGGATTATGGGACTGGAGAAATGAGAGAACCTGTTCTTGAGTGGATTGTGTGGACTGGAGAAATGAGAGAACCCATTCTTGTGGGCCTGGCAAAAGGAACCTAGTATAGGGAGGAAGTTAGCATTGTTTTTGCAGAACACACATAACCACTTCTTCCCCCTCCTGTCTTTTTTTCTTCTTTGTAGTGTCTTAACTCCCTTCCCCAGGTGACTTTCCCCTTATTTACCAAGTGCCTTTTTTATTTGATTTTCTTATTTCTGTCCTCTTAAAACCAGAGTCCTCCAGAATATATTTACACCAGTGACAAGTAATACTCAGAATTTTTTTTGCTGGCCTGGACATTTAATGACCAGCAGAGTCATTGCTTTCATTATGCTGATTTGGGACCTGGCTGTGTTACCTTGACTCACAGCAGGTCCCTCTCCTAAAGAGTTTACAATCTCCAGGACATCAGGTTCACAGGGCATTTTTCTGCTGCTAATGGATTTTTCTCTATCTCAGCAATCAGGCAAAGCATAGGATGTTGCAGAAGTCCTGCCATCAGCAGTTTGAATTCAGAGATGGACATATTTTCAGCTCTTGCATTCCGAACTTGGTCTTGGGGGTCCAACATTTTAAATTGCATTCAGGTTCCGGGATTGTTTTGGTGAAGAAGAATTGTTTTGATAAGCATCAGAAATGGCTCCACAAAGAAGAGAGCAGGTAGGAACCATTTTGTTTTTGATGAAAATATTCAAGGATGAATCAGAGGTTTCATTGGCAGATCTCCAAGAGTTTGGGATTTTTTTTTATCTTATTCATTCAGTTTGGTTTTCTTTCTGTGGGGGGGGGGGAAGAGTGTGTACTCAGGAGACAGAAGGAGAGCATAAATAAATGTTCAGGACATACCTAGCAACCTATCTGCACTCTGATTCAGATAAGATATGGGCATTCTGACCTATTGGGTACATTAGTTATGTTATTATTTGGCCATAGAGTCCAAGAAGAGATTGGGCTATCATTTTAAAATATGCCTTTAATAGATCAACCGAAGATTCTAAAAAACCTGCAATTTTTCACTTTTGCCATGTTTTACTCAGATTATTCCATAGAATTTGCAAACCCATACATCACTCACTGACTGGAGAAGAACAAGCATAGACAGCGTAGGCACCTTGGTTTCTTTCCATTTCTAATTTTGGGAAAAGGCTTCTCCACTTCCACTTCTCTGGCCTAACAGTATTGGATTTAGGGTTTGAGGTTCAAATTTGGGTCCAGGGTCTTTCACTTATTGTCTGTGTGATTTGGAGTCTCAGTTTCCCCATCTTTGAAATGAAGTGAGGGAGGAAATCAAAGTGAATGATTTCTAAGATTCCTTCTAGCTATGAATTCTTTTTTGGAAGTGGGGGGAGGGAACCCCCTTCTCTCAGTTCTTTTTTTTTAGCATTGTAATATTTGATGAAGAGAAGCCAGCAAATGCAAATCAACATTAATAAAAAATAACTTCCAAGAACTACCTATACATATGTGCTAGCTTTTTCTCACTCCACCTTTGAATTTTCTCAAATGAGGCAATATTTGTAAGTGCACGACCTCTTAAAGACCTTAGTTTAAAAGGACAAAGTCTCCCACTACATCTAGGGCCATCTCCAGTGGTTATGAACAATCTATCTGGCCACTGGACTCAGATGGCTCTGGAGGGGAAAGTGAGGCAGGTGATCTTGCCCATCTGACCCTCACTCAAATCCGATTCACTTGGAAGTCATGGAATCACCTCCCAGATGTCATGATCTCCTTTGAGAACAGAGGACAAATAACAATAACAGCAGCAATATTTGTAAAATGTGCAGTGCTCTGCATACAATAGGCACTTAAACAATGATTGTTCCCTTTCCCTTTCCTGGTTCCATAGAATACTTGCTACAACATCAGCATGGATCTATCCATGCATTTAAGTCAGGGGATGATAAGCTAAGGACTTTTCCTGGCATTCTATTCTCTTTCATTGTTCAATTGTTTTCCAGATGTGTCCGACTCCTTGTGACCTTATTTGAGATTTTCTTGGCAAAGATATCAGAGAAGTTTGTTATTTCCTTCTCAGCTTATTTTATGACAAGGAAATTGAGATGCCCAAGGTCACACTGATAGTGAATATCTGATGCCAGATTAGAACTCAGACTTTGAATTTAGTGGTCCATTTTCCTCTCTGGGATGTGGCAAAAAACTTTCCCTAGGAAATTATAGTTCTATGATTCAGTCTTCCCATTCCTGAAATTCCTTCCCAAAGAGAGAAATATTAAAGGAAGCTCCCACATATCCAGGGGCAATCTTATAAATGGAAGAAAACGGAGTTATTTGAGAGTAGGAAAAATTTCCTTCCTCAAAGGGAGGATGACTGAAATGAAGGCTCCACTGACTCCTAGAATCTCAGAGTCACTGGAGTTGTGTAGAGGATATGGGTCTTGGACTTCACATCTTTGTGTGATCCTGGACAAATCTTTTAGCTGCCATTCTATTTGCCGTCTAAAAACAGGAAACATGCTGTACAGGGTTTTTGTGAGCATCAAATGGGATAACCTATGTAATCACAATAGCTAATACATAAATAACCCTTGGAGGCTTGCAAAATGCTACGAATATGTTGGATTCTTACAGCCTTCCTTGTGAGGAGAGTGCTATTGTTATTCCCATTTCATAGATGAGGAAATCAGTGCTGAGAAAGATTAAGTGACTTGCCAAGAATCTCAGAGCTACTAAGTGTCAGAGACAGAACTGGGATTCAGGTCTTCATGACCCGAGCTTTCAGTGCTATATAAATATTATTATTATTATAAATACTATAAATGTCTCATAATCTAGCCTTTTCCTGAAGCTTTAAATTCCATTTAAATATCCCCAACAAGTGATCAAATTACTTTGCTTAAATACTTCCAGGGATGAAGAATCTTCCTCTCAGGAGACAGCCAATTCCATTCTTGGACAACCTGAATTTTGAGGAACTTCTTATGTTAAATTATTACCAATCACCCTGTGATTTTTAGTTTTTGGCATATTTATTTTCTCTGGAATCCCCATAAAATACACCCACTCCCCCCATCACATGATGTTTTAAAAATCCCCTATTTCATCTGTGTGGGTACTTAATTGAACAATTCAGGTCATAATCTCTCCATACCTTAGCTAATGGATTTCATGAGTTGCTTTGGCTGGAAGCAATTTTTCACCTGGTGTTGATAATTCTGGAGATTAGCTTCTCCTAAACCACAAACAAAACTAATTCCTGGAAAAAAATCATAGAGTTTTTATTTTTTTTTAACCAGGTCCATACTCAGTCTAAACAAACAGAGTTTGCCCTTCATGGGCTTTCAAGAACCCAATGTTTCTTCCAGACCATGATAAAACAAATAATAAGGCTTTCATGGAGTCACTGTGATATAGGTAGATCTTTAAATCATGGTTTTGAACACCATGACTCCATCCTCTCCAAGACTTCTCAGCTCAAAGCTAACTTGTTCACATTCTTTCAGTTGACCCTTCTATAAGATTTTCTAATCCTCAAATACCTTCTTCATATACAAAGTTTCAGAAATCTTAAGAGTGAAGCAAAGATGGACTCCAGAGAAGTGTTGAAATACTGAAAGGGAGATAGGAGAATAATAAAGACAAATTTTTCATCTTCGGAATTCTGCTGGCCTTTGTAACAAATAAAATAGCAGATATAAAATGCTTCATAGCGGTCCATATGTCCTATTTCTGACCTGGGCCAAGTAGGTGGCTGGACTCCTGGGAAAATTGCCATATTGGTACCATCCTGTGGATACTTGATCAGTTTTAGCCCTTTTGAAGCTCAGAAACTCTGATCTTAAAGAGATCCGCCAGCTGCTCTTATCACAATTGTAGATAAATTAGCTAATATTAACACTAACTCTTTCAGGTCATCCTGACATCCAGGCCATTCTGACAAATAACTTTTAGTTGTACCATTATTTTCTTCCTTTTCAGCCCTGTTCAGCTCAGAATCAGTTCTCTCAATTTGGGGTTTCTTTCTTCCAAAGGCCTGAGGGCATTCTTGCCCCAGTGTCTTGAGATGAATATGGTAAACAAACAAAAAACCAAACTTAGACCCAGTGGGATAGTCATACTCTTCTGCTTCAGTCGTGACAGACTTGTAGATTCTTGAGAGATGATATGTATACTCTAAATTAAACAAGAAAATAAAAATATATACACATAAGCCTAATGAGAGAAACATGGGAAAAATTGCTAGCTCTATTATGAATCTGGATGATAGGGATCCAAATAAATAGGATGGAGAAAACTCCATTTATTCAAATAAATAAGTTGGAGCTAACTCTTCTTTGCTTATTTATATTTTAAAAGTGAATTGATGAGGGACAGCTAGATGGTACAGTGAATAGAGCACTGCCCCTGTAGTCAGGAGGAGCTAAATTCAAATCTGGCCTCACCCACTTAACACGTCTTGGCTGTGTGATCCTGGTCAAGTCACTTAACCCTAATTGTCTCAGAAAAAAAAAAAGAATTGATAGAAATACAGTTTTGACTCCATATTGAGACAAGTACCATTGGATGTTTTTGATAAATTTTTAAGGGATTTCTCAAAGAAAAAAATGAGGACTTTATTTAAGAATTTTTAAATTTTGATTTCATTGGGCTTTACCATGTGTCTCAAGCTATAAATATTGTTTATATGTATAGTAGAGAGAGGGTTTAGTATAGTATAGTATATGTATAGTAGAGATCTAGGGTTTAGAAGAGGGAGGGAAAATTGGTATTCAAACCTTCCCAAAAGATTGATAATGTTGTTTATATATATATATATATATATATATATATATTGATATTTATATATATTTATATATATATATATATATATATATATTTATAATATAAGTACATTAGAGAGATCTAGAGTTTAGAAGAGGGAGGGAGAATTGGTATTAAACCTTTCCAAAAGATTGATAATGGTTGAAGAGTGATGTCCAAATCTACCTGTGGCATTTTGCTGCTGAAAAGACTTTTTATTCCCCAGGACATTTCACCTGATGATTAATCCAAACCTGGTACTTGCAGTAGCCCTGCCCACAGTCTCAATGGAGAATCTTGCCAAGATCAAAAGTTTCCCTGTTATTATTCAGGTAAGCTTTACGTGGGAGGAAGAGTACCAAAGGAGACTTTCCTTCTCAATCTCAAGTTTTCAACTATTTAGAGCCTATATCTGTACTCAAACTCTTGAGACGCCCTGTATCAAACAAAAATCAGCATTCCTTTCATAGACCTTTTGGTCCAGACCTGTGAGGTCATGCGTGTGGAGAATTTCCAATATGGAAACCCTGTCTACAGATCCAGGTCATCAGCTGCTCAGGCCTGAGCCTGACTCCGAGGCCACATTTGCAAATCATCCCGTGACTCACACCTCTTACCTTAACATTTATAAGAGAAGGATATTCAACAAGTCTGAAGCTGGTTCTGCTGATCAAAGTTCCTCTGCCTGAGCTGGCCAGCGCATGGTCTAGAATGCTTCGTGGCTATTTTGGACTGACCTGACCAGGAGGGAAGGTCCACAGCCTGAGTCTCACATCCCCTCAACCAACCAATGAATGTTCTCAATATCTTTAAAGGATAAAGTAGCCTAATTTGCACAGCAGCAGCATTCTGTATTTTATTGTTAGGGGGAATAACCTACAATACTAGAAATCCCTATGACCTGCTCTTGGTCACAGACCAAGGATATGTCAAAGGCACTGGAATCTACAGCTTCTTGGCTCCTCTCCCCAATATATCATGCTGCTTGTCAATGAATTTTTGGGAAATTGTGGAAGAAACTGCTTGCTAGATTCAAATGCATATAGAGTTGGCTTGAAATAAAGGCTTAAAAACACTTGAAAAATTCTGCTTTTATTTTGAACTTGGCTTGTGAAAGTTACATAAGCCGATTGATTGTATTTATATACCAAGTTTCCAGTGAAACACAAAAGGGTAAAAAAGAGAAAAGTTACAAGAACTTTTTAAAATATATTCTAGAGAAGTCTTTGTTCCTTTCCCATATTCATGGAATTCTTACTAAATGACAATGGGATAGAGTGCTAAGGTGTCAGACTCAAAGAGAAAAAGGAACCTACTTCTGTATATTAGCTTAGAAAAGCACAAATTAACATGTGGCTGGAGACAGAAGATTTGAGTTCAAATTCAGCTTTAGTCACTTACTAGCTATGTGTCTCCCGACAAGGCATTTAACCCTGTTTCCTTTGTTTCTCATTTGTAAAATGAGCTGAAGAAGGAAATGGCAAATTCCCTGAGTATCTTTGCCAAGAAAACTTCAAGAGTCAGATGGGACTGAACTGCAACAAATGTTGTATTCTAATTTATTTTGTCAGACATTTCCCAATCATATTTTAATCTCTTTCAAGTTGTTTGGGGAGTTTGGGGTGGGGGTAGGGATTAGAGTTTGACCCTCTGGTATAGTAGATAGAATGAGCCAGCTAAATGACCTTGAAGGAAGTCATTTAAGGCACCTGAACTTCAGGTTTCCTTCCTGTAAAATGGGTAAAATGGGTAGGTCCATTCCTTACCAATGATTATCATGCTCAAATAATATATGCAGTTGCCTTGACAAACTTTCCAGTTCATATATGTTAATTGCTATATTATTATTAATTATAATTTTTATAATCCAATTATAATTCATTATTATCCATTATAATTTATTATTATTATTATTATTATTGTTAAATTACTAACCACTATCACCACTATCATTACCACAAAACAAACAAACAAACAAAAAAAACCCCTGCCTGATGAGTATATTGTTGGCTATGGGTAAATCAGAGATAGAGAACATTTTGGAGGACCTTAGCTCTCCTCTTCCTTTGTATACAAGAACAAAAATTACCATAAGTCATGTTCAATAAACATATTATGCCTCTGCCTGACATCTAATTTATTCTGTGCAGTTTTTATACCAATGATGCAACTTGACTTACAATGCCCTGCCTCCAAAATTAGGATGTAGTAGTCTGGATAGAGAGTAAAGGTTAACCAACTCCTCTGTCCAGATGATAAATATGGGCTACAAATTTATTCTGGGTGACACTGTGTATGTAATGTTATACTCCTTTTTATCAGATACCTTTCTAGCACGGCCAGTGAAAGAAAAGCTCGCTCACAGACTAAATGCCTCCACTCTATTTCATAACATTCTATCTGTACAAATATTTTTCCTGAAAGTCCTAAGTATATTAGCAATGAATTTGATCCCAAAGTAATTTAAATTATCTCTGGTGTTTTTTTCTTTACTTGGTTTTCATGTTTACTTCTTTAAGTAATCAGCTTGGGAGACTATATTCAAGGTCTTGCAAAATAATTAATGTGATGGATGCTCAGCTAATAACAGGCAATTTCTCCATCTTTTGCTAATATCCAGTCAGTATATTTCCTGGGCATTCTAGAGACGCCATACTTGCCATTCCTTCTAAGGCAAATTAGAAAGCTCCATTTTATATGTGTGTATGCGTGTGAATCTATAGCCTGCATATATAATATGCATAGTACATATATATATATATATATATATATATGTATGTACATATATATACATATATACATATGTGTGTGAATGCATATTATATAGATATTTCGTTATTTTTATTTTAGTGAAAAGAAAGAAATATATACCAGATAGGAGGTGCTATTCTTACTGAGGTCAGAAAGGATGACAAGATATAGAGAATAAGCCAAGGGAGAGTCCATCTCCTTGGACCCAGGGCTTCGGGGAGGGAAGTGACTTGTCCAAGGTCCCTCGGCTAGTTGGTGGCAGGGCCGGGGCCAGATCCCCGATCTTCTCAGGCTCAGAACAGGCGTTTCTACTACTACATGCTGCCCGAGTCCTTTCTTAATCTTTTGAAGGAGCCAGAAAGACTTCAGGGACTCACAATTTCCCATAATTTTCATGCCCTCCCTCTGCTGATGGTCTGTAGCTCTGTTGCAGCTTTCCTATTGTCTCCTCCACCAGACTGTGAGCTCCTCGAGAGCAGGGGATGGCTCGGTCCCTTCATGGCTACCCCACCCATAGCGCTGCCTGAGTGCCCGGCTGCAAGTCTGTCCCATGGTCAGGCTTGATAAATAGCCATCGACGGCCCACATGCCCCTTGATTCCTTTTGCTTTCCTATTTGTTTTTGACAGACGTACAAACCGTACTCTAATGGGGCTTCCAATCAAAAGTGGCTTTACCTGAAAAACAAGAACATACTGAAGGCCTTTCATAGCTCAAAGATGGACATAGAAGTCACGATTGCGAATCATGCTGGCATTTGTACGTCAACTGTGACAAACGAAGAGGAGGTCAACCAAGTAGTAAGTGGGTATCTTTCTGAAATGGGCACAAGGCCCCCAGGCCAAAATGCTTGTTTTTTCTCCTGGAAAATAACCCAATGACCGGGTGGGATAGTGTCTGGGGAGTGATTTGGTGAAAATGAGAAACCTGAGTGAAAGAAAAGGTTTTTGTGAAGGTTCCCTGAAGTAAAAATACTTGACTCAAATCTGGAAGTACCAAGCAATTCCTGCTTTCAAGGGCCTTTCGTTCTATTAAGTCTCATGGACAAAGTTGGTGGTCCTCAGAGAACATCAGTGGCAAAATAGGGGGTGGAGACCCATTTAAAAAAGTCATTTCACTTGAAAAATGGAAGTAGTGACAGGGCCAAGGACTTCAGTGTGTGCATATATGCACACTTACATGCATGTACTGCACATATGTGTATGTGAATAGGTTCTGTATGAATTTATAATTTATATTTTATAATCTACATTTATAATTTACATTTATAATTTATATACAGATAGCCATAACCCATACAAACATACAAATACATACATCTATGTAGCATATATGTTATGCAGATATATACTTATAGTTATAGCTATAGATCATATATACCATGCATATATAGTTATATTTATATGTATAGAAGTAGTCATATCTATATGTATATTGTATGTATCTATGTATATATTCTCTATATACTCTATATTTATAGTACAAATTTATTGATAGAACTATCAATACAATAGTTATATTATATTGATACATATATTGATTATATTGATACATATCAATATAATATTATTGATATATTATTTTTTGTATAGAGATATAAGGAAGGGCAGCTTGATGGCTAGGCCGATTGAATTCTGGGCCTGCAGTCAGGAAGCCTCATCTTCCTGAGTTTAAATCTGGCCTCAGACATTTACCAGCTGTGTGACCCTGGCCAAATCACTTATCTCTGTTTGCCTCAGTTTCCTGATCTGTAAAATGAGCTGGAGAAAGAAATAACAAATCTCTGCCAAGAAAACCCTAGATAGGGTCAGGAAGAGTGGGACCTGACTGAAATGACTGAAAAACAATAAGCAAAAGCATAGAAATATGAATGTATGTATGAATGCAGTTATATCAATATGTATGTTATTCATATATTATTATGTATAGATATTTTACTGTTGTTTGGTTGTTTTCAACCATATCCAACTCTTTGTGACCCCCACGTGGGATCTTCCTGGCAAAGACAGGTCTGCCATTTCCTGATGAGGAAACTGAGGCAAACAGAGTTAAGTCTGAGCCCAGATTTGAACTCATGAAGATGAATCTTCTTACTTCCAGCCCCAGGGTTCTATTCACTACGTCATCTAGCTGCCTGGCACATTATACATACATCCACGTGATGCATACAATATACATGCACACCTGTATGTATACATGATACATTATATGGGCTAATATAATCTCATATAATATGTGTAATATATCAATATAATGTAAATACATGTATAGATATATATATGGATATATACTTATGTATGTATAGTTATAGTTATATTTATATGTAGATGTATTGATAGAACTATAGCATTGATATATATTATAATGCTATAATTAGCATCAATACATGCTGCCAATGTATATTTATATACATAGATGGGAAAGACAGAAAGATGATAGACAGACAGATAGACCAGACAGACAGATGACAGAGAGACAGAGAGACAGATGGATAGATAGATGATAGATAAATAGAAAGAGATCAATAAATAAGTAGATATTTAGGTTGTAGACAGACAGACAAATAGAAAAACAGACATGATAGAGGGATAGATAGATGGATAGGTAGGTAGATAGATAGACAGACACAGACAGATAGATATAGATAAATAGAAAGTGACAAATATTTAGATTATAGACAGACAAGACAGACAGATAAAGAGATAAATAATAATATAAATATTATTTAATATTTATTAATATTAATATTGATATTATATATCAATATATATTAATAAAGAGATGAATGTATATTCAGGCAGATAGATAATAGACGATAGACAAGATAGATATATGATAGACAGATATATGACAGATAAATAGAAAACTAGGTAGATAAATAGGTATTTGATGTATATCCTGTGCCCATCTATAGTTTAGGTGTGAGGAAGCAGGCAGCCAGGCCTGTAGGAGTAGTAATAACAGTAGTAGCAGCAGCAGCAGCTGTAGTTGTCATACTTGACTGGCACTGAGTTAGGTCTTAGGAGGGATGCATATGAATTTATTAAAGTGCATCATTCTCATCCATAAATCAAATGCATATGAAACACTTGGGTGCCCAGAGAAGACCACATGTAATTAAATGCTGCATGGTGTCAGACAGACTCTTACTGCTTTACACGTGTAGAAAAGGGACAGCTCAGTGATGGCTGGACCCATTAAAGCAGACCTTCAGAAAGGTAAGATTTAGGCTAAAGCTTAAAGGATACGTGAGGTTAATTTAGAGACAAGGAAGGGCACTGGCATTGTGGGAGAGAATGTGGGCAATGTCCCAGAGACAGGAATGAATGTGACTTGTTCTGAAGACACTGAGGATGCTGACCAGACAGGAATTAGGTTTTTTTTTCCCTAAATTTTATTTTTCCAAATAAGTACAAACATAGTTTTCAACATTCACTTTTGCAAAACCTCGTGTTCCCTATTTTTCTCCCTCCCTCTTTTCCATCCTCTCCAAGACAGCAAGCAATCCTATATAGGTTAAATACATGCAATTCTTTCAAACATATTTTCATATTTGTCATTCTGTGCAAGAAAAATCCAATCAAAAGGGGCGAAAACATGAGAAAGGAAAAAATAAACAAAAAACAATAAGAAAGGGTAAAAATACTGTTTCAATCCACATTCAGTCTCCATAGTTCTCTCTCTGGGCACATATGGCTCTCTCCATCACAAGTCTATTGGAATGGGTCTGAATCACCTCATTGTTGAAAAGAATTAAGACCATCACAGTTGATCATCATGTAATCTTGTTGCTATTGTATACAATGTTTTGTTCTGTTCACTTCACTAAGTATCAGTTTGTGTAAGCCTTTCCAGGCTTTTCTGAAATTATCCTGCTTGTCATTTTTTACAGAAAATAATATTCCTTTATGGAAGGTCTGGAGAGACTTACATGAACTGATATTAATGAAGTGATTAGAACCGAGAGAACATTGTACACAGCAAGAGCAAGATTATGTAACGATCAAATCTGATGGACGTGGCTCTTCTCAACAATGAAATGATTCAGACCAGTTCCAATGGTTCTTGTGATGGAGAAAGCCATTTGTACCTAGAGAGACGGCTGTGGGGATTGAGTATAGATCACAATATAGTATTTGTACCTTGTTGGTTGTTGTTTACTTGCCTGTTTTTTTTTCTTTCTATTTTTTTTTCCCTTTTTGATCTGATTTTTTTCTTGTGAAGCATGATAAATGTGGAAATAGGTATAGAAAAAGTATACATTGATTGCTTGCTGTAGGGGGCGGGGAGAAGGGAGGGAGAAAAATTTTGAAAACAGATTTTTAAGGGTGAATGTTAAAATTATCTTTGCACATATTTTGAAAATTAAAAGCTAATATCTAAATAAAGAAAAATAATAATCTATTACATTCATATGCCATAACCTATTCAGCCATTCCCCATCTGAGGGACATCCACTCAATTCGCAGTTCTTTGCAACTACAAAAAGGGTTGCTACAAACATTTTTTGCACATGACTTTTCCCTTTTTTATGATCTCTTTGGTATATGGACCCAGTTGAGATACTGCTGGATCAAATGATTGGATCATTTCACAATTCCATCAACAATGCATTAGTATCCCAGTTTTCCCACATCCCTTCCAATATTTATAGTTATCTTTTCCTATTATTTTAGCCAATCTGAGAGATATGAAGTAATACCTCAGAGTGGCATAAATTACACTTCAAATTAGAGGTATTTTTAGAGGGGATGGGGCAGAAAGAAGCAATGGGAAATAAAGTGTTAGCACAGCAGAGCACAGCTGATCTAGAGGCAAAAAAAGCTGCCACTCTGGCCAACATTCCCAAGGCATATGACATCTCAGTCATGCTATCCAGAGTTAATATTTAAAAGCAGGAAGACCATTCTTGGTGTTTGTGAAAATGGTCCTAATCACATAGTTGATGTAGAATGTAACAGTCTTTGGAGGAAAGAAAAAAATACAGATGGGATCTCAGCAGAGCAGTATTACTGCAAGGGTCAGAAAGATCCCTATCCATGAGTCTCCTAGAGGGCTTCACTGGGGATAGGAGTGGGGACTTTTGTTCCAGGTAGTATTTATATACTTCTGGGCTGCCCAAGATCATGAGCATGGAGACTCCAAAGCATCTTGGCTGTGATGAATATGTTGCCAGATCAGTGCATCTTTGACAGAACCTTTGAACCGTCTGCTTTCCTTTAGAGGAAAGGCCCTTAAATCTCATATTGTGTGCTCCTTTGGGTCTATATAAACTCTGTATGTAGACTCCTCTTCAAATGTGTTTAAATGACTAAAATAAAGTATATAGGACATCATTCACAGTGAAAAATAAATGTATCAGAAAAAGAAGAAAGGAAGGAAGGAAGCAAGGAAAAAAGAAGAAAGGGAAGAAAGGAAGAAGAAAAAGAGGAGGAAGAGAAGGGAGGAAGGAAGGAAGGAAGGAAGAGAAGGGAGGGAGGAAGAGAAAAGGCAGAAAAAGAAAGAAGGAAAGTAAAGATAGGAAGGAAGGAAGAAAATGAGTGGTTACTAAGTGCTTTAAGAGTTTTATCCCATTTAATCTTAACATTCAGGAATGAGTGGTTGCTATTATTATTCCCATTTTATAGATGAGGAAGCTGAGGCAAACAGTAGTTAACTAATTTGCCCCAAACCACACAGCTCGTAGATGTCTGAAGTAGGATTTGAACTCAGATTTTTTTCACTCCAAGCGCCGCGACTTTATTCACTGTGCCACCTGGCATGTCTGACCCCTACTTTGGCCCTTTGATGAGAATATGAAAATAGCTAGCATTTAAGGTTTGCAAAACACATGGCTGATATTATTCCATTTGATCTTCACAATGGACCAGTCTTGGAGAAATCACTTATATAGAGAAATTTAGACTATCTACGTAACTGAACAAATCCACAGTGGATGTAAAAGACTAACTGACCAACGTTTCTGAGATGCTGGGTCTTTCTCCAGAGCTTTGCAGGATCACTTGGTTGAAACCAGTTTAGGAGAATTAGATCCCTGCTCTTCTTCCTAGGGCTACTCCTTCCGTCCACCTGGCAGCAAGACCAGGGTCATGATCTGCTTGGCCTGCGCCAGGTCTGTGGTCAGCCAGAAAGATCTGAAAAAATTATTTCCAGGAATCAAGTTCTTCTGTGCCTTTGGTTCCAGGGAGTGCAAACAATTCACCTTAAGAAACCCTAAAGTCATCAATATGAGCCAGGTATGTAACATGAGCAGGAAGCCGTGAAGTTAGTTTTCTTTGAAAGTTCTCACTTTTTCAACTTCTCTGATGAAACTCATCTTAGTCTATTCTAATAAGTCTTTATTAAAGGCTGACTGTGTACAGGGTGGGATGGGGTGTCCCAAAAATCTTAATGCCATTTTGTGTTACCTAACTAGTTAATAAAACTTAAATCTGTACTAAGTCTTTGGGGATACCCTGTGCCAGAACAGAAATAATTTCACCCTTGCCCTCCTGGATCTTCCTTCTTTTTCTTTTCTACTCTTTTCAAGTTATCCCTTATTTATCCAAATTAATTCATCATTTTCCAAGTTAGATTAAAATACATTTTCTAATAAGTCTGAATTTTACCTTAATATCTCTATTTCTGCTGTTCTCTTCTCCTCATATACTGTTATACTGTCTATTCAGTTTAATTTTAGGTTCTTTTATTAAATTTTATTTTTAATTTATGAAACAAGCATTTTTATAATACAGGATAATAAAAAAGATGATTGGACATGAAACTGAAAATTTATTTCAACTAACTTTTGTAAAACTCTTACTATGTATAAGATTTTGCCACACTGGGAGAATATAAGAACAGAAATAAAGCTTTTCTTCTGCTGAAAAGATAGAACATGTTTACATAATTTTTAAATGAGATATTTTGAGGAGTGAGAGGACTAACAATTATGAGGGACCAGAGAACAATTTGAGAAAGAACTCCTTTGAAGAACATAAAATGTCTGAGAGACAAGAATGAGGAGCAAGTATGTTCCAGGGTTAGTGGGTTGTGGGGGTTGCTTTGAAGCTGAGGATTTAATCAGTCCTCCAGTTTGTCTGAAACCTCAAATATATAAAGTGAACTGATCATTTCCAAAGTTAAAATAATAGCAAGTCCTTCCGTAGCTTTATGTGCATGGGCTGGGTGCTAAGACAGCCTAACAACTCTTTATCAGAACATGTACAGTCAGGAAGATTTCAATTTATGTATACTGACTGGAGAGTAAATCACCACCAGACAGAACAACATGGGATATCAGTTTAAATCAGGGTGATTTCAATATCCCAATTGACTTTTAATTTTGAAAAATTAACAAGGAACAAGTTTTCCATGACTGTACATATAAAACCTATATCCAATTGTTTAATATCTCAGGGAAGAAGAAGGAGAGGTATAGAATTTAAAACTCAAAACATTTTAAAAATGTTAAAAAGTTGTTTTAACATGTAATTGGGCAAAAATACCTATTTATGATGTAAAGGATGGTCCTGTAGTGAAATTGATCATTGTTTCATCACTATTGTTAAGGGGCAGATCCCTGGAACAAAATGTAGTGAACATTACTGGGCAATAACTACAAAACTATTTCCTCTGGACATAGAACATCCCACAATTTACTAGTTTATCAGCCAAAAAAATATTTATCAGATTCTTACTATGTACTTTTCACTGTGCTAATATTGGGGACTGAAGAAGGGCAAAAAAACAGGGTTCTTGACTTTAAAAAGCTCCAATCTAACGAACAATTCAACAATTATGTACATACAGAGCATGTGTAGGATAAGTGGAAGATCACCTCAGAGGAAAGACACCAGTAGTTATGGGGTAGGAAAAGGAAGAAGAATGGGAAAGATGTCTTGGACAAATCAAGAAAGAAGGCATGGAAACCAGAAAGTGAAGATGAGAAAGAAGAGCGTTCTAAGCACATGCAAACTGATTTTTTAGAGGTTAAGGGAATGCTTTGTTCTCAACCTCTCAAAAAAAAATGCTTTCCTCTTTACCTTTATTCTTCCCTGATTTTTGCCCCTGGGGCCTTTTCTTTACCTTTTAGTAGCTCTGAAAGGCAAGAGAGATAGAATGGACAACTGGAGCAGGAGAGACAGGGAGAGGTTTACAAGTATAATAGTGGCTGTTGAAGATGAGAGAGGGAATAAAATATTACTCATGTGCCATGGCTTAGTATGAACAGCATTGGGTGAGAATCAGGAGGTAAAACTTCTGGTTCTGCCTTCAATTATGGTTTTGGCCAAGTATTTGCTTCCTTTTTCTGAAACAAGTTCCTCATTTGTAAAATGAGGAAAAAAAAACATCCTTCACAAAAGAGCTTGCTCTAAAAGTCTATGTCTATTATAATCAAATTTTGTTTTCAGGCTGCCAAACTTTTAAAAAATAAAAGTATTATATGAATGTAGACTGTTTTCCCCTTAAACATGGGCTCCTGAAATCTAAACTGAAGTCCAGGACACACTTTGGATTAACATTTTATCAAATTGACAGCTGACAAGTCTCCTAAATGCTTTTTAAATTAAACCCGAGAATTTATTTGAACAAAATGGTATTTGATGAAAATGTATAAACAATATATTGTTACAATAGAATAAAAAGGAACTATCTCACTTTTTAAATGAAAATGGGAAACCCTTCTTTTTCCCTATACATAGGCTATTCTTAATTTTCTATCTACCAGAAGCAGAAGGAACAGGAGTCAGGAACACACAACCTAGATAAATAATTTCCTAAGAGATGCCCTAGTCAGTTTTCTGATCTGTAGTCCGGTAACATCTTTGTGAATATTTAGAGGTGTATGTCCCACAGACATCTTTAACTCAACATGGCCAGAACAGAACTCAATGTATTTCTCCCCAAGCCTAATGCTTCTTCCAAACACCACATTCTTCCAGTCGCCCCAAATTTACAATCTTCATTCTCATGACCTTAATTTCACTCACCTCTTAAATACAATCAACTGATAAATATTGTATTTCCCATCTTCCCACCATCTCTTGCTTGGGCTCCCTTTTTATTCCCAAAGCTCCCATCTTCTTCTAGGTCCTGATCTCCTCTCCTCTGGAGTATTGCAATACTTATTATTGGTCATTCTACCCTTCCTTACTCCAACTCCACACATCTTCCCAAGTGATTTTCCTAAAATTTAAGTAGATTGGTAAATTCCAGTGGTTCCGTTATCATAAGACTCAAACATTGAAGCCTTTGTTTGACTTTTAACGTCATTCTTACACACTGGCCCCAACCTAGTCATTTTTAGCCTAATTTTACAGTATTCATGTTTGGTACCATTATGGTTCTGTCAAACTGAATTTCCTGCTATTTTTCACACATCCATTCAAATTTCTCACATCTGTTTCTTTGAATTGGTTGTTTTCCATACCCGAAATGTACTTTCTCATAAAATCCCTAATTATTATCTTGTATCCCAAGCACCTAGAATGGCACATAGTAGGTGCTTAAGTAATAGACTGATTGTGTGACAGTTAAAAAGCTTCTCAATCTCTAAATCTGCCATTTAGGGTTTCCCTGAAGAGTAGCTGATGTCATTTACTGGGATATTATCCCTGCTAAGCTGCAAATTACTGGCATTATAGATCAGTCTTTCCTCTCCACTACTCTGCTGAATTCTGTATTGAACTGAGGAAGGAGATCCATTGTAAATCATACCCAAAGAGCCAGAAAAAAGCCTTTAGTAAAAGACTGTCTTTTTGAAATCTTTGATTCTTCCTCAATGGCCATTCCACTAAATTGGCTTGCTGTTTGGTTTGGACTAAAAATACCTTTCAACTCCCATCATGCTCTTCTAGCTCCCAGCTTTTTAAATTGTGGTTTGCATTCCCCAAAGGGGTCTTATAACTGAAATATGGAAGCTGTGAAATTATGATTATTGGTAAATGTTTGATTTCTATACTTATATACCCAGGAGTACTTAAAAATTTCTCAGGAAATTTCTCAGTGGAAAAAGTTTAAAAAGCCCCACACTAGCTGACATTGGCCTTAACAATTTTCTTAGAATTTTACTTCAAGACTGGAGGACCAGGGATGAGATTGCCAATATTTAGCCTGCACTCTCATAGTTATACTATATATTTCATGTCTACTAATAAATATTTTTGGAGCACAAGGGATAGAGCTTTTATCCAAAGAGTCAGGAGAACTAGCCTTAGTCACTTATTTGCTTTGTGTCCCTGGGCAAGTTAAGTATACCCATTTATCCCAGTTTCCTCATCTATAAAATGAACTGGAGAAGGAAATGGCAAAGTACTCTAGTATTTCTGCCAGGAACACCCCAAAGGAGGTCCCAAAGAGTGAAACAGGACTGGAAATGACTAAACAATAAAAGAAAACATTTAAAAAACATTATTATTATGTTTTGTTTTTTGAAAACATCTTGGGACAAGAAAAGACATATCTCTTTTCATTACAGTCTCACTAAAGAAGGTTCAATACAAAATTTCCCTTATGTTATTAGAAGACTGGTTTTCACTAGATGATAGATTTTTAAATAAGTTTTAAAAGGAAGAGAAAGTCCTGGCAACCTTCAGGTGTGTTACTTTTAAAAGTCATTCAATTCATTAAACGTTTAGCAAGTATCTGTTGGGTACAGAGCACTGTATAAAGACCTGGGAGAGAGATGATATAACCCCAATTCTCACAGAGCGTATGCTTTTAATAGATTACTTCCTATGGTCTCTTGGAATTCAGCACCATCACAATTGGAATTTGGAAGACTAAGGCAAGTTCAAGAATTTTGAAGTCAGACATTTATGTTTTTTAGAAGCTCAATATGGGAGAAGATCTTTAAATGAGAGAAATGTAGGTACCTCTTCAGCCTGGGCTTACCCCTTAACATTTAAGACCATGTGTACTCAGGAATCACTTGGAAAAAGTACTAGACTGGGAATCAAAAGACTCTTGAATTCTGGTCCTAAGGACACTGTACTCCCTGAAACTGAGTTTCTTCTTCTGTTAAATAAGAGATCAGGTTGATTCATCTCTAAGGACCCTTCCAGCTGCAATGGGCCATGGCATTGTCATTTTAGCAAGTGTTTTGTAGTTGGAAAATTTGCCTTTAGAACCTGTATAATGATGTAGCTCTGTCCAAGGTATCAAAAGCACTGACTATAATTCGTGATGATATTAGTATGCCAGGAGTAGTCATACAGCCTTTTAAGTTAGCCAGCGGTTTACTCGATTTTCCTGCAGAAACATGAGTGTAAACTAACCAATGCAAAAACACTGATGTTGAAAATCTATGTACTTTTGTGGAGACAGAATTTGGTCACAATGCCAAAACAAGTATTTTGTCTCAGGAAATTTTTGACAATAAAAATGTCATCAGTAGGCTCTATGGTGTTTTACAGAGTGATTTATCCTCTTGTGAAGATGAAAACAGTCTAAGGCATTATGAAGAACTTCTGTTATCTTTTCAACGAAGGGTCAACATGCAATCTTTGTCACATGATATTTTGGCAACCATGCGCCAGACACCGGTAAAAATAATCGCGCACAAAAATGGAACGAGATCCGCTAATGGCAAATTAATTATTGCTCAATCTTTCCCTGTGGTAAGTGACTTTATTATTCAGATACTAGGTTCCTTCACAGACTTGTTGATTTCATTTTTTTTTCTTGAAATATTGTGATCTTGTAAGGTCAAAATGGGTTCATGACCTAGGCATAAAGAATGAAATTATTAATAAATTAGAGGAACACA
The DNA here is from genome assembly GCF_902635505.1 of Sarcophilus harrisii. Classification (NCBI taxonomy): domain Eukaryota; kingdom Metazoa; phylum Chordata; class Mammalia; order Dasyuromorphia; family Dasyuridae; genus Sarcophilus; species Sarcophilus harrisii. The sequence continues at coordinate 217,206,193 of NC_045431.1, read as the reverse complement.
GGATAGTTTACCTCTCAGACCTGTGGAAGGGGAAGGTCTTTATGACCAAAGCAGAACTAGAGATCATTGCTGATCACAAAATAGAAAATTTCGATTATGCCAAACTGAAAAGTTTTTGTACAAACAAAACTAATGCGGACAAGATTAGAAGGGAAGCAATAAACTGGGAAAATATTTTTACAGTCAAAGGTTCTGATAAAGGCCTCATTTCCAAAATATATAGAGAATTAACTCTAATTTATAAAAAATCAAGCCATTCTCCAATTGAAAAATGGTCAAAGGATATGAACAGACAATTCTCAGATGAAGAAATTGAAACTATTTCTAGTCATATGAAAAGATGCTCCAAGTCATTATTAATCAGAGAAATGCAAATTAAGACAACTCTAAGATACCACTACACACCTGTCAGATTGGCTAAGATGACAGGAAAAAATAATGATGATTGTTGGAGGGGATGTGGGAAAACTGGGACATTGATTCATTGTTGGTGGAGTTGTGAACGAATCCAACCATTTTGGAGAGTAGTTTGGAACTATGCTCAAAAAGTTATCAAACTGTGCATACCCTTTGATCCAGCAGTGTTACTACTGGGATTATATCCCAAAGAGATTATAAAGAAGGGAAAGGGACCTGTATGTGCACGAATGTTTGTGGCAGCCCTTTTTGTAGTGGCTAGAAACTGGAAACTGAATGGATGTCCATCAGTTGGAGAATGGCTGAATAAATTGTGGTATATGAATATTATGGAATATTACTGTTCTGTAAGAAATGATCAACAGGATGATTTCAGAAAGGCCTGGAGAGACTTACACGAACTGATGCTGAGTGAAATGAGCAGGACCAGGAGATCATTATATACTTCAACAACAATACTATATGATGACCAGTTCTGATGGACCAGGCCATCCTCAGCAACGAGATCAACCAAATCATTTCTAATGGAGCAGTAATGAACTGAACTAGCTATGCCCAGAGAAAGAACTCTGGGAGATGACTAAAAACCATTACATTGAATTCCCAATCCCTATATTTATGCACACATGCATTTTTTATTTCCTTCACACGCTAATTGTACAATATTTCAGAGTCTGATTCTTTTTGTACAGCAAAATAACGTTTTGGTCATGTATACTTATTGTGTATCTAAGTTATATTTTAATATATTTAACATCTACTGGTCATCCTGCCATCTAGGGGAGGGGTGGGGGGTAAGAGGTGAAAAATTGGAACAAGAGGTTTGGCAATTGTTAATGCTGTAAAGTTACCCATGTATATATCCTGTAAATAAAAGGCTATTAAATAAAAAAAAAAGAAAAAGAAATATTGTGATCTTGGATAGTAAAAGCTCTGAACAAATCTAGAGCCTACAAGTAGATGATGTAATTGCTATTTTCTTTTCTTCCTTAAAATATAGGGGTGGGGGAAATGTGTTATAGGGCAGAGGTGCCAAAACTGGGAAATGTTTAAGAAGATAAACAAAAATATAATAAAATAGAATCACACAACATTTTAAAACTAAGCCAATATACAGGCCACAGAGATCCTGATGTATTAATTAGTTACCCCCATTTTTATTTGAGTTCTAGGAGATGATTTGTGGGACTTAGATCTTGGAAAACCCAAATTCAAAAACCACTTCTGACTTTCATCAGCTCTTTGATCTTAGACAAATTATTTAACTTTCCTAAGCCTTAGTTTTTTATCTGTAATATAGGGATATTTTGAAATATCAACTTTTGTAGAAGTGCTATAAAATTTAACAGAGATATTGGAGAGATAGAGATGGATAGTATATGTGAGTTTATGTATACACATATGTATGCTTATAAATATATAACTATATAAAAATGGCTTAATAAAGATAGTTTACTTTGTGCATTGGAAAGGATACTCGATTTGTAGTCAGAGGATGTGGATTAAAATCCTAGATAATGTCAATTACTATCTGAGCAAGTAATTTACCTCATTTTCTTAAATGTAAAACTTTATAATTAGATTATATGATCTCAACAGCTCCTTCAAATTCTAAGTCTCTCATATATTCTCCTGATAGATCTAACAGATAATACATGTGAACCTCTAAAAAAATTAACTAATTCAACATTTTTAAGTACCTGCTATTCCTGGAACTAAGAAAAAACATGAAACTTAGATAACATGTGGTCCCTCACCTTCAAAGAGTTTATAGTATTGGGACATGAGATATAGTTAGAGATTTCTACAACATACTACAGTATATTCTGCAAAATAAAATAATAAATAGAAAAGTTCAAAAAAGTTTCTTTTAATATTTGGGGGTGAGGGAGAGGATTTGCTACTGAAATGAGGATCCCAAAGATGTTTTATAGAGGAAATGATAGCTGAATTAGGCTTTAAAGAATAGGTGGAGACTTAATCCCTTAGGAATATTAGGTTGGGGATTCTAGACATGCTCTATAGAAGAACTTGTTCATTCATTTTCTAATTTGTATTGTGCATTTAAAGGAACTATCAGTTAATTTCCATCCCTAAGGAAAAGAAACTCTGTTGAAGCCCTTGGATCAGTCTGAGATCTTAGTTGTTATTTTTTCCATCAGTGCCAGTAACAACCCATCCATTTCTACCAATTACCCTGAGTGACTCTCATCCATGTTTTCCTATATCTTTATTACAAGAGAGCCACTCAGTTTTGTTAGGAGGAGGGGATTTTCTCTGACTCCTCTATCATTACATAGGTATGAATGGGCACCTACTATTTAGATATAAATAAATATAATTTGTTGTTCCTCATTCTCATTATATGACTTACCCATTCCATTTCCTGTTATATGTCTCTTTGTGATAATTATAATACTTGATGTATTTTTCACATGGAGATTTTTTTGAAATAGACCAACACACCGACAATCATGATACTTTCCTAGTAAAAACTCTTCTATGTAAAAGGACTATATAAACTGTAAAGCACAATGCTCAGGTAAGATTTTAGTATTCATTTCTGCCTGTCCCTTCCCCTTACTAAAAGGCACACCTGTATATCTGCATTCATCAGGGGACTTTTTTTGGAGGGAGAACTAGACTCCCTTTCAAAATTGGGAACCATATTTAATTGTCCATCACAAATATGTTCAAAGCTATTTCAGTAAAACTGGAGCCTATGTTTTCAACAACATTAGTAATGAAAAAAACCAAAACAGGTCACTTGTCATTAGCATGTTATTAGATTGATTTTATAGGCATTTTTTGTTGGAAGATAATAGCTGATCTTTTATTCTCTCTCATGGATCTTACACTAAGACTTGCCACCTTTGGATTTCATAATAATTAATCCCTTGGAGCACATCACACTTTTCGAAGTGTGATCTAATTTGGAGCATACCAGAAGCCAATTGGCTTTCCATAGAGAATGTCCTCTCCACGCATTGATGGAGGCTGTTCCAGAATTGATGGGAATTTTGTGACCAAAAGATAAAGATGAACATCTAGAGTTGCCCAGTACAATGATAGAGAAGTACTCTAAGGATATAGCTTGGGGAAGGGGAATCCAGAGGCTTAGGGTTAGGCAGCCCCTTGGGCTGATAATATACTTTAAATATATGATATTATTGAACTCTCTCAAAGAGATAGGAGAGGTGTGATCCATAATTTCATATTTACACACAGAGGCAAACTCAAGAGAACAAGGCAAGAATTGACTTGAGGTTCTGGCTTGTGTAAAAAAAAAAATAAAAAGGCAGTAAAGGAATTCTCTTTGTGGTTGAACATAAATAATGTTTATTGGGCAGACACTGGTGCTCAGTGAACTAACAAAAACTGAGGTGCTAGAAGCTCATAGGGCTTCATCTAGGCTCTATCACTGCCTGGTTTTGTGGCCCCAGGCAAACAATTTAACCCTCCTGGCCCCTTCTCCATTGTAAAATGGAGGTGATGACATTTATCATCAGCTTTCCCAAGAGCTTGGTCATGAAGGTTAAGTAATCATTCATTTTAAAGTAGTTTGTACATGAGAAGTAATACAGAAATGCTAAGCCGCATTAGAAGAACTGCACGGAATGGTATTTCTTAGCATTTGATTCAAGGATTAGAAAATGTACTCAAATTTCCCACGTGTTTGGAGGAAGAAATGGATGGAGGAATTGACACAGGAGGATTAGACAACTGTTTCTGGACCCTATAGATTATATGAATATATATATATGTATATTGTATGCCTATATGAATATATATATATACAAATATACACACATTATATATACTTCTTCTTATAGTATGTTTTTTTCAGCTTCTTTCAGGATGCACATTACAGCTTGGTCTGAACAGAGCAGCTTCTAGACTCTACACATATGATGGCACAGCCATCCTTAACCTAAATAATTTAATTTTGTGGGCTATAAATGAATTTTTAAAAAATAGAGACTCAGAAGATAAAAAATATACTTCTTCTGAGGAGAACAAAGAAATGGCTACTCAGAGTGCAGAAGGTAAGTCTACCATGGTGGAGCTGAATTAGCCTTGGAACATGAGTCAGAAGACTTGTATTCTAGCTCTGGGCTCTGTCACTTAACTCGGTGTCAGTTTAAACAAGTTGCCTTCATTAGTCTCTCTGAGTCTCAGAATTCCTCAATTCAAAAATGATGGAGTTTATTTGATGACCCAGAAGGCTCTTTCCTCCTTCATGTCTTTAATTCTAAATTTCATAGCAATTGCCATTGGACTTAAGAGCCAAGAGGGATCTTAGAGATCATTTCTTCCAACCTCTTAGATGAAGGGAGCTAAGATCCTTGAGGGGAAGTGATGTGCTGAAAGTTATATGGCCAATAAGTACATTTAAATGATTTTTCTTTCCTTTGTTGAATTTGCCTGAAGGATTGCCTTTCCTCTGCTGCTTGCCTCCAATTAATCCTGAATATGTTGTCTCTGCCATTAGAATATGACTTTCTCAGTAACAGGGACTGTCTTTTGTCTATCTTTGTATTCTCTGAACTTAGCGTTCTGCCTGGTATATTTGTAGTCGTTGTTCATTCGTCCAGTTGTGTCCAATTCTTTATGATCTCCTGGACTATAGTCTGTTAGTCCCTTTTACCTTCCACTATCTTGTAAAGTCTCTCCAAGTGGCTGGCCGTACAGCGGGTTCTAAATAAATGCTTGTCCACTGGCTTATCATTTTTGTTTATGATCAATCACACAAACCAAATCGATTATTTCATTTATTTATTCTGAAACATTTCTCAAATCTCTCTCCTCACTGCCACCAATCTTACATGGAATCTCATTACTATTCCCATGTATTGTTTTAATAGTCTCTACAGGTCTTGACTCTCTTTATTCACCCTTTGCCACTCATCTTTCAGACTAAAATTTGACATAACTACATCTCATCACGTCATGTCTCAGTTCAAAGATCTACTGTGGCTACTTGATTGCCTCCTAAATAAATAAATGAATGGATGGCTGGTTGGATCTCTGAATGAATAGATGGATGAATGATGGATAAATAGATGGATGAATGAATGAATAAACACAGATAGATAGATAGATAGATGATGGACTTATCTATTGAACCAAAATATAAACATTCTAGAATATAAGCATTATTGATGAAAATGGATCATGAAAGAAGCAATAAATATAGACTCTTCCATTCAATCATTGAATAAAACCAATTGTATCTGAAATGACATTGACCATTAAGGCTATAGATAAGTCATAGAAAACTACCTCAAAAGATCTTGCTTCACCCCTGAATGAGAATAGCAAGTTCTTATTGGGGGTTAGATATCATTTGCTTGCTTCCTGCAAGGTTTTCAAAATGTTTCTGTAAATAATATTTATAATGAGACTTCTTTTATCTACCACATTGTACAATGTACAATTTCTAATATGTTTTTTGTTGGTACAAACTTCCTACAAAGTAGCTCAACTCCAATAATGGTATCTCTTAATTTTAAAGGAAAAGAGAAAAACATGAAATTAAGAAACCATTCCCCTAATTTTTAACTAAAATAAACTTCTTATCTTTCTCAGATAAAAAAACAAACCAAGGAGATAGCAAGCCGTCTCCACAAATCATGATGCCAGCCCGTTTTCATTCTTTCAACTCTTCTTTGCTCTCCCACATTCTCAAAAATCCCATAGAAGTTTGGGTTTCATGTGGGGAACCATTTATACCTCTGGATGGTAAGAGAAAGGGGGGAGGAAGGGAATCAATTCCAACTTTACTTTATGGAAAATGAATTAAATGTATGTCCATGTCAACCTAGTGCCACATTTATGCAAAGGATGAGTAGTTGGGTCTATCAATTCATATGTGCGAGAGGATGGATGGCTTCATATCCCAGATGTGCCTTTTTTTTCTTACGGGGATAGAATGTTTTGTCTGGGAAAATGTCTAATTTAAGTGATAAAGAGATTCTCTATGTACAAGGCTACGAATAATGGTATACATTACAAAATAACAAATGAGTTTAATTCACCGTGAGGAAGACCTGTCTGCACATCTTCATTTTTAAGAATTGCCCCCTTTAGGCAGTAGGTGGGTGTTTAAAAAACAAATGATTCCAAACTAGGCTTCCATCACCACCGAATAGATTTTGGGAGCAGGAGATGAAAGATGGCTTTTGCATATGCTAAATCCTTGTAATAAAGCAATGGTTCTATTTTCTCTCCCTCTTTGATTCCACATGGACATGCCTTAAGCTCTGTCATCTTTCAAAGATGTTTCTTTTGATGACCCTCACCTTTTAATTACTTGTCTCTAATTGGATCTATCTCATGGACTTCCAGGGGCATTACAAATTATTGGCTTGTGTGATAAATTGCTGTTGATAAGAGGATTCAAGATAAAAACCCTGGGTTTCTATGATTACAGCTCTGCAAAGATCAGAAAAACTTCAGAGAAAGAATTGGCTAAAGAAAGACAGAATTTTGGCTGATCTGGAAGTCATGAAACATAAAATGAGACAGTTAAAAGGTTGGTATTAAAAAACCAGAATATGTTCTGTTGAATTCAGAATATGACCTTAATTTGAAGATTGATGTTTTACTCTCTATAGATATTTAGCTAATAAACTACAGACAAAACACAGTTATAAAAGGCAATATAAATCTCACAGCTAATTCCACATTTCTCAAATATTGATTTTATTTTAATAGTTAAATATTAGACACCCTGCCCATGTTACAAACTCAGCCTCTCCCAAACTGAACTCCTTTTCTCCCTCTCTATGACCCATGAATTTCGGGGGTAAAATCTTCCCTTCTTCAAAGACTTTCCTAATCTGTCAATGATTACATCAAAGAACTAGCAAGTTAAAACATTGATTCTAGATTCAAAGACCCTAAATTCAAATACTTTCTCTGATGCTACTATCTGCAAGACTTTGGATAGATCATTTGTAATCGCTGGGTCCCTGTTTCCTAATCTGTAATGTAGAAACCCCTATATGGGATCCCAGAGATAACAATCATGAAAAAATCATATCTTATGCCCAGTGACCAGAGGGATGAGTCATGCTTAAAAATAACTTTAGGTTAGAATACCATAAATACATGGGAAAGATCAAACAGTTAATGAGTTTCAAAGAAAAAAGAATGCCTTTGGGGGGATTCAGTGTGGTCAGTGAAGAAAACTCTGGCTGTGGAGTCAGAGTATGAAAAAAAATTGGTCAATTTTGAAACTCATTGGTCAGGGAAGAGACAATTGTAGAACTTGAATGAGAAGCCACCTCTGGGCTCATTTAATCCATCCACTTAATTTCACAGATTAGGAAACAGGAGCTTGAAAAGGTTCATCACATAGTTGATTGTGGAGTAGTGATGGATTCTTTTGTTCACATTAACTTCTTTTTAAAATTTTTATTTATTTTATGACAATTTATAGAAAGCTTTCATTGATTCCCAAATTACTAGCATCTTTTCTTTCCCTCCCCAAAAAATACATAGTATTAATTTATCCATAGAACTGTTGTATTTTCTGTGTAAAATATAAGGTAATTGACAGCTTAGTATAGTGCCTGGCACATAGTAGGTGCTTAATAAATGTTGACTGGTTGAGAACAGCAAATGTTTTTCATTTTACCTGTATCCCCAGAACATAAGACAGCACCTTTAACAAAGGAGGGACTTAAATTAGATTTAATAGAATCAACAAAAAACATATAGGAATATGAGAGATGGCTCCATGAGAAAAATAGAATTGATATATTTCATAACAATTTTAGCAATTTTCATAATAATCTGATGATCATAAATTATAGATCTTTGAAAAAACTGGTTCCCAAAATGGAGCTTCTTTGTACAGTCTCCATCAGGTATGAACCCCGTTTCTGTCTTGTACTTATGAGTTTCTGATAGCTGAACATGAACTCTAGGGAGACAATTTCCAAAGGGCAAGTTGGCAAAACCCGATAATGCTTGCAGGTCCCTGAGTGTATGTATTCAGTGTGTGACCCTCAACCACTTAAAGAACCCTCTCTTATTGCTATTAACTATATATCTTTAGAGTGATGTGCTGTGTAAGTAGCTAAAGTGCATCATAAATAAAATGGCATCATGTTGAAAAGATGCTAGTAACAATTTGCTTGCTATAAATTTCTAAGTACTCATTTATGATTAGTTGGGTAAAAATATGTTTAGCATGAAACAAACACACACATATGTACATATATAATATTTATAATTATCACTGACTTCTCTCCCAAAGCTTCTTACCAACAGCATTGTTTCAATATCCCATTGGCTGATTAGATCAATTATATTTTTCTTCCTAGAGTTATCAATCATATATGAATGCTTGTTGTACACATGGGGATCTCATTTTCCTAAAAAGTCATTGTAGATCATGAATGGTATGAATTTATGAGCCAGAAGGGATACCAGAGACCGTTATTTTGTTGTTTTCCATACTTTGCACTGCTCCCTTTCAGTTGGTGTCACTTTAGTTCCTGATGAGTTTTAATTACATCAGTTATCTTAGTGTGATTTTAAATGAACTCTTGCATAGTGGAGTAGCCAGACCATTAGGAAGTCAAGAAAATGTCTTTGAGAAGATGGAGGGATGAATTAAGGGGGGAAATAGTATTAAGGACTTATGACATGCCAGGTAGCATCTGGTGACATAAATACAAAAGGCAGGCCATTCTTACCCCATGTAGATTATACTCTCATGGAGAGAGACTGGTGGGTCAGTGGAGGGGCTTTTTGTGAAGGGGTTACAGGGATGATACAGTAGAGACATCCTTATGGGATTCTATCTCCGGAAACGACAGGAGTGCTATTTTTATTACTGTTCTCTCAGAAAGAAGTGTGTGTGTGTGTGTGTGTGTGTGTGTGTGTGTGTGTGTGAGAGAGAGAGAGAGAGAGAGAGAGAGAGAGAGAGACAGAGAGAGAGACAGAGAGATAGACAGAAGCAGAGATACAGAGGAATAGTCAGACAGATACAGAGAGACAGAGAGAGAGACAGGGACAGAGATAAGAGAGACAGAAGACAGAGTCAGAAAGAGAGACACAGAGAGAGAGAGAGAGGTTGGCCATCTTCTGGTGGATGTTAGCATGATGAATGCATGGATGGATGGATAGCTGGGATACATCCTCTGCAGAGTTTGGATTAGATCAACATGCACTTTCTCATTCACTCACAAATCAAGGTCTCAGCGCAGAATTCCGAAACTTATAGTATTAGCTCTTCTACAGATTCCATAGTTCCCCCTTATATTAAATCAGCAGGTTAATCTCATCCCGGTGGGAACACAGGAGAATCTTCCTAATCACTCTACTCACCGCCCTGTATTACAAAAAATTTTCAGTAAAATTCTCACATTTTGAGTCATGAAAAGTCAGCTTTGGAGTCAGGATGAGTGACCCTGAGTAAGTAACTTAAACTCTTAATACCCCAGGAAACTCTCCAAGACAGGATGTTACAGAGCTATTGCTCACCTGTTTTGGTGGAGGAAGTTGCTGTACCAGGTGTACATTGTGTGTGAAATCACTGGATTGAACCCAAGCAAATTATAATCTAGTTCAAAGATTCTTAACGTGGGGTTTCATGGAAATATTTCACGGGATCCATGAACTTGGATGGCAGAAAATCTCTTTTCACTAATCTCTAACTGAAGTTTTGCATTTCCTTTAATTAAATTGGCAACAAATAATATTCTGAGAAAAGTAGTGACTGCTTTACTCAATTGCCAAAGGGATTTGTGCCGAAATACAGTCACAGACCCCTCAGATAGTGGATAAAGGGCTGAATTTGGGGTCAGGGAAACTTGGATTCAAATATGATTTCTGACACTTTGTGACCTTGCATGTATTACTTAACCTTTCCAAGTCTCAATTTCTTCAACTGTAAAAAGAGATTAAAAAAATTTTGATGTTACTTACCTCACAGGGTTGTTGTAGGCATTTTTACCACCACCACCATCATCATTGTTTAATAACTAGCCTACATCTAGTACTTTAAGGTTTACAGAATGCCTTAGAAATATTGCTTCATTTTATTCCAACAATCCTAGAAATTAGATCCCATTATCCCCACTTTATAGAGAAAGAAACTGAGGCAATTTCTAAGATAAGTCTGAGACTGGATTTGAATTCAAGGATTTTTTGATTTCAAGTCCAGAACACTCCCTGTACCACTGGCTGCCTCACTTAAGATTATATATATGAAATGCCTTGCAAACACTATATAAATTGTAGTTATTCTTATTATTATCATCCATCTCTAAGAAACTTTATCCATCGAGTCTATTTCATACATGACAGTAACCCTAGACAACTGAGAATAAACTTCACCTTAAGATTTACAAAAAACTCTCAAAAGCCTAATTTCTTTGATTGAATACTTTTTTAAAGGAACAAAGCAAATCCTTATGAATGTTTGTAAAATGGAGGAAGAAGACATTTTAATATGCACGTGTAATATTTTATTTATCTCTTCTTATAGCTCCTTTGTTGGATGTGTCCCCTTTTTTTCAATGCAGAAATTTCCATGTCTTAAATCCTGGCTAAACTGTTTCTTAGCATCCAATATCATAGGGTGTTCTATCTTTTCAGCTTCTTTAAGAACAAAGGGCACAGAAAAGGTGTCAGGAGCTAATCATGCTCCCGGGGTGTGATTAGATAGAAGCAAAAAGACTTCTTTCTCTTGAGTTAATATTATTTTAGAAATGCTTAAACCTCAGGCCACGAAGCTAATTGTGGAGAAAGGCTTATTATGATAAAAGAACAAAACAAATCTTCCCAGCCTAATGGAGGTGGTCGTGGCAATATAGGTCACCAGTGAATTCTCTCTGAGTAAATCACAGTGGAACTGGGCCAGGGACATTAGGCTTGAGAAAGGCACATGTTATTGCCCAAAGAGGTCTGGTTATGGATAACTAAAAGACCTGGGCTGTAGCTTTCTCTTTAAAATTCCCCTCAAACTTCCAGCTTAACTTCCCTTTTTGTGATGTATGTTTCCCTCTAAACTAGATCAGCTACTGTGGCTTGAAAAATACTATGTTGGATAATTGTATAAATAGAAATATATATATATATATATATATATATATATATATATATATATATATATATGATTTAACATATATTTTAACATGTTTAGCATCTATTGGATTGCTGTCTAGGGGAGGGGATTGGGGGGAAAGGAGGGGAAAATTTGGAACAGAATGCTTTGCAAGGGTCAAATGTTGAATAATTATCCATGTATATGTTTTGAAAATAAAAAGCTTTAACAAAAAAAGAAAAAAAATACCATGTTTTTCCTGCCTTCACATCTTTGATTTCTAGCATCCTTCTACTATAAATTCTGTCATGGTATGTTCTCTAAGGAGGGAACAATAATCAGTTTGTTGACTGGGAAGGAGCCAGGTATGTCAGAAATAACTCTATCTCAACCTCTACTTTTATCTTAATGAATGAATGAAAAAGCACTTATTAAGCACTTACTACATGCAAAGCACAATGCAACATCCTGGAAATATAAATCGAACAGGAGCACAGTGTCTAGCACATAGTAAATGCTTAATAAATGCCTCATCTGCTCTAAGATATTCCCACCACTTGAACTCATACCCAAGTAGCAAAGACAATTCTATCTAGTTCAGTTCTAGCCTAGTTCAAAAGCCACTGTTTTTAAGCTAGAGTTTTTTCTTGATTTTCTCTTTTATTTGCATGTGATGAATGAATCAGTGAGCAAACTGTAGAAAGCAGTGGATCCTTGTGCCACCCCCAAATTTTTATCATATTAAAAAGACAGCTTTGAATAGTAGAGGTTGAATTTGGAGTCAGAAAATACTTTTTAATTCAAATACTTCCTTCAGGAAAAAGCGACTATGGACAAATCATTTATTTGAGCAATGTCTTGACGATGTGCACATTATAGATGAGAATAAATCTTTCTTGTACTTCACCTATTGATGCAAATTTCAGATTCTTGATATAGTCTCCTCATCACTATGACCAGGTGCCATAATGGGTACAGATCTGGCTTTGGAGTCAGGAAAAATTGAGCTTGACACCTGTGATCTGTATCATCCTAGGCAAGTTACTTTTCTATCCCTGAACCTCAGTCTCCTCATCTATAAAATGGGAATAATAACAATAATAATAGCACTTACCTTTTAAGGTTATCACCAGGATTCAAATGAAACCATATTTGAAAACACTTTCTAAATCTTAAAAACTGATAGAAATATTAGTGGTTATTATTTAGGGGGAGTTAGTCTAAGCAAAGCACAAATAAAAAGCATGAATTATATAAAATAGAAAAGCTTGTACTTACTTGAAAACTTAGAATTTCCTAATTTTCCCGATAGGACGAAGAGTCTTTGAGAGTAATCCTGGAAACGGAATTTACCCTATTTGCCCTGGTAGGGGCACAGTACTCAGAGGTAACTGGATGGAGCCCTCTCAGGAGGAGAGGAAATTACTGAAGTACATTATAAGTGCTAAGGTATGTCAGAACTCAGCCTGGATCCTACCAACATCCAAAGGTAGAACTGAGAAAAATGCATCTTTGATCTCTCCTCCATGTCTGGCCAGTTAAGAGTGGTTATAAAGTTGGCATTTGAAGGAGAGCTAAATGGATGGACAACTCCAACCGAAGTGAGTTTTGTTTGAATGGGGACCACGAATTACGACCTTAGCAAAGTGGAGAAAAAGGCCCAGTGGATATGTACATAGGCAATTATGCTGAGTACCCGAAAGATGAGTCTTATGGCTTCATTGCTCATCACTCCTAAGGGTCTGTCTCAATATGTGAAAAGAGCAAAGAGTGAAAAACTAATTGCAATGGAGACATTCAGAAGAATGAAATTGAGAAAGTGGTTTCGATCCATATGGTTAATCAGTCAGCATTGTTGTTCATAAAGAGAAGGGAAGAGAAAGGTCAGCTCTAGTGAGATGATTGGTGATGGGGACCTGGGAAAACGCCATATTTCCAATCTCCCCCCCCCCACAATGTTTTGGAGAAGTTTCCCCCAAATGTGCTGTCTTCCTGAGGGAAGATTTCTCAAAATTGGAAAATGTACAGAGAAGTAAAAGCCAAGGTTCTTGGGAAATATGATATCTCAGAAATAGGATTTCACATACGACCAAATAGGCTGAAGTACTAGCCAGAAGATGAGTGCATATCATTGAATTATTGTGAACTTAAAAATGAGTTTTAGCTCTGTCTGCAACCAGTCCAGAAAGGTGTGGATGTGTATAGTTGGGTGTCTGAAATTCAGCAAGGGAAAACTCAGATCCTGAATCATGAAACTCCTTAAGAGGCTTTTAAGAGAACAGAAATAAGTCTGTGACTGTTTAAAACACACATGAACTTATACCTATGCCCATATAAAACTATACATAAACATATCCAGAAACTACATAGAAATCATCTATTCAGAGGATAGAGTGCACACGTTTAGAAAACTATCTTTCTTCATGTCTTGTTACTCCTCTTTTTTCTTCTTCTGTGCATTTTTATTAGTGTTTTCTTTATTTTTCCACATAATAATATTTTATTTTTCCAATGACATATAAAGATAGATTTTGGCATTACATTTTCTAAGATTCTAAATTCCAAATTTTTTACTCCCTTCTTCTTTTGTCTCCCTCCTCTCCAAAACAGCAATCTGATATTGGTTTTATATGTATACAAATTTTAATCATATTTCTGTATTAGTCATATTGTGAAAGAAAAAATAGAACTAAAGGAGAAAAGCTCTGTGATTCCTTTTAATGTACACTTCTGTGTAAATTAATGGCAGAGGGTGGCTTAGAATTAGGAGGTAGTCTCTCTCTGTCTCTATTTCCTCTCTTCTTTCTCTTTCTTATTCTATTTTCTCTCTTTCCCCCTTCTCTCTCTCATATATATGTTTATATAACATGTATATATAGTAATATATATGTGTCTATATTTATGTAGCTACACAGACTGGATAATGTACTCAACTTAGAACTAGGAAGAGCTGTATTCAAATCCTTCCTCAGATATTTATTAGTTGTTTTATCCTAGGCAAATCTATCTCTTAAGTTCTAGCTCTCTTAATTTCTTATCTGTAAAATAGAAGTAATAATAATAATACCTACCTCCCATGGTAGTTGTGAGGATCAAATGAGACAGTATTTATAAAGGGCTTTGATGACCTTCCATAAAATGTTACAAAACGCTAGCTATGATTATTATTAATACTATAATTATTTTTGATCCAAATTAGTTCATTCAATTGGATTTAGTGCCTACATTGTTGATGACAAAGTAAACACATATCAATTATTCTCTTTGATTTGTTGCCTAATGTCCTCAATTCCCTTCTTGATTTTTCCCAGAATCCTCAATCTTCCCTGAGCTAAACTCATTAATGTGGTGTCCCTGATGCTCTTCTCTCACTAGGCACGCCTTACTGAGGTCCAAAGCCATGAGACCAAATGCAATTCTCCAGTGTCGACTAAACAGACCAGCCTGTATCTTCAGCCCAACACAAAAAGAGTCTTTGCTTACCTCAGCGGTCACGAACATGAAGATGGTTTTTATGTCTGGGGCAGATCAATTGCAGAGGTAAAATTCCAGGACATATAAAAAGACAGTCAGTTAGGTGTTGTAGTGGGTCCCGTTATTGGCCATCACATCAGGAAAAGCTGAGTTCAAATCTTGCCTCAAGAACTAACCAGCCGTGTGTGAAAAGCAATAAAAATTGTAAAAATCAGCTCAGTTATAATTAGTACAGGGAAGTTATGTGGCTCAGTGGATAGAGTGCTGCACCTGGATTCGGGAAAATTTGAGTTCAAATCCAGCCTCATTTTGTTTGCTTCAATTTCTTCATCTGTAAAATGGAATGGGGAAGGAAATGGCAAATCACTGTAATATTTCTGTCAATATTGGGCCATAAAGAGTCAGACAAGACTGAAACAACTGAACAGCAAGAATTATTATTAGTAAAAGCCAAATGAGCAACCATTTGGTCCAGCCAATGCTCACTGTGGAATTCTTTAGGAGGAAGAGACCACTTGCATTGGGGTAATGAGGGAAAATAGGGCAGGAGAGGAGACTCGAGTTGGCCCTTCAAGGATAGGTGGGATCCACATAGACAGATTCCAACATGGGTAATAGAGGTACACTGATGTGATTTTATAAGAAATGTTTATAATTCAGAGAGAAGAGCAGCATGGCTAGAATAATGTGTGCATTCAAGGGACCAAGCAGAGAAGAATCTAGGGTGATAGCTGGGGCCGTATTGTAGAAGGCCTGATTACTCGACTCAGGTATTCTCCATTAGTATTTGAACAGAGGAAAGACATAATAAAACTCTTATTTAGCAAGATAAATATGATCAGGGTGTGTAATCCAGATGATTACTGACTAATGTAGAAAGTTGTCCAGGTTTCATTTACTCCTTTGAAAAAAAAAATACACACACACACACACACACACACACATCTTTCAATTTCATCCCTGAGAGATCTACTTTAGGAGCTTTTTAGGGTACTGAATGAAATTCTT
Organism: Sarcophilus harrisii; assembly: GCF_902635505.1. Taxonomy (NCBI): domain Eukaryota; kingdom Metazoa; phylum Chordata; class Mammalia; order Dasyuromorphia; family Dasyuridae; genus Sarcophilus; species Sarcophilus harrisii. Next base: position 217,190,232 of record NC_045431.1, on the reverse strand, counting down.
TGTGATCAGTCATATTTCATTCATTAGTCCATTAAGTAAGCTTTTATTTACTGCCTACTTCAAGAAAGGCCTTTGAGATCTTCTGAGAATATTTCTCTGATTTGTGATTTCATTAGTGTTGAGAAAGCATCATGGCAATTCCCTCCCTCAAGGTAAAATGGCACATCTCCAGTTTATAGTTTTGGAGAATATCTGGGGAGACTGAGGGATTAAAGAATTTGCTTATGGTCACAGAGCTAGTCCAGATCATAGGCAGGCCTTGAATCTAGGTCTCCTTGAGTCCAAACCTATCATCTATACACTATTGTACTACCTCTCACTAGATATTTATGATAAAAGGCAAGAACAAAACACTACTATCCTCAAGGAGCATACATTTTACTATGGAATAATCCTGCTCCTCCAATTCTAGGCAGAGTTTCTAGTTTTATCATTCATGAGCCTCCCACTTACATGTCTACCCTTAATAATCACCCAAAAATCCATTGAATTGGCTTTAAACAAAAACATGTACTGAGATAATATATTAGCATTTGGTATAAAATATTTCAAAAGCTGGGACACTCTCCCTGACAAATATATACAGATCCTTGGGAAGAGTGAGTGCAGACTAACAGAACAGGGACAGGTGTAAGATATATGTAGGGCAGAGGGGTAATTTCCTACTCCTGGCCCTTTCTGACCTATTCTTCCCTAGTACAAGGATTCATGTTCCTTGAAGCTGCCTCTTTCACTCTCCATTTGTCCTTGGTATGTCACTCTGTTCTCAGCTGGGTTTGTTGTGTGCTTCCAGGTGGGAACAAAATGACACCCAAGAACAAACAGATGCTAACAGATAGGCACCTGATCAGGGAAGGAGATAGTTGATTTTAGCTTGATGCATTTACTCTTTGCTGCTTCCCTAGTATTTCAGATGACATGGTCAGTGTGGAAAGGAAAAGAAAAAAATTAAAAAAAAACATGTTCTTCCTCCTCTCTCTAATAATTCCTTCACAAAGGTTTGACTCTAATTTTGGATCCTGAATCCTTAATTTCCAAACTTGGAGTCCTTCATGACTGAACTGATTTACTGCTAAAGTGGTTCACAGCTAGACTGATTCCTCAGTTTATACGTAAATAGAGAGTTATGTCTAATTCAGGCAGTCACAAGATGCTTCCTGTGTAGCATTCTCTGCCTTACTCAAAGGTCACAGAGCTATATTGTCTCTTCAGATTAAGGATTCTTAGTTTGTTAGAAAAATGTCTTTAACACCTAGTTTACTCTGTGGATTTATTAAAGGTGCCTGGACCTTCTGTGATTACATCAGTTGAGGCGGGACCTTATATTGTTGACAAAAAGAGAGGAAAGACTTTCCACATGGGAGTGGGTCAGTGGATAGGGAGAGTTTGAACAGGGTGAGGATGAGGAGAAGTTGATCAACGGAACATATTCCTAAGGGAGATGATGAGGGATGGGATCACAAACTGCAAGACGATGGGCCATCTTTTTTTTTCCAAGTTTAAATCATAGGTTTTGAAGAAAGATTGAGAGATGCATCATATCTGATGGTTTTTGTGCTGTTTTGAGAAAAACAGATGGCCTCTATTTTATTGTTAAAATAGAAAGTTCCTCTCTTAAGATAGACAGAGTGAAGGGCAGAGGATGAGAGGCTCAAAGAGAGAAAATTTGGAATAGCAATTGAGGGGAGTGCAATTGAATTAATCATGGGAAAAACAAAAGGATCGTCATGTAGCTGTGAGGACCAAACAAAATTAGATAACTTGCATTTATAGTGAATGTAGTGACCCAATTATAAGAGCTTTTGGGCAGAAATGAAGAAGTCATATAATGGAATAAGTCACTGGATTGAAAGTTTGTCAAATAATAGGGTAGAGGGGCAATGGAGAGTGGAGTGAAGTATAAGGTTGGTCTAGTTTAACTATAGGATCAAAATTATGAAGAGAAGCAAAATGAGGTTATAGCAAGTCTGATACACTAGGAAAATACGAAATTGTGGAGTGTCTGGTAGTCATGGAGAGGATAAAAATAGGCTTGGTAAGAGTGAGGAAGAGGGAGAGATGGAAAGATAGGAGGCTGTGGCTGGAAAGAAAAAAATCATAATTTAATATGTTGGAGATAGAGCACTTATGGGTAAGATGAAATCAACAGTATGATTAGTCCTGTGTGCAGATGAGGGAGAGTGAAGGTTAACACAAAGGAGAGTGTTCAGTGTCAGGACAGATGGTAGGGCTCAGAGGTCTGGATAGCAAGTAACCCAATTAATCTGGAGTGTAGAAGGAAGATAAGGGTGATGTACAAATGCATTTTTTATTGCCATTATAATTGATAAAATTATATTCATTAAGTGGTGAGAACTCTGGTGGCAAGAACTTTCTTTTCCAGGTTGACAATAACATAATGCTTGTGTATGTACAAGTTTACAGGTGTATGTGATTTTTTATGATAATATATTTTATATTACATATGGAAAACCCAATAGCCATAACTGCTGAAGAGATATAGGCTGTAGGTCCAGCAGATCCAACTGCAAGGATCACATCTCCATCGAGGATAGTCCCCTAAGTTGATGGAATTTGGATCAGGTTGGACTGAGGGCCAGTGGCTTAGGGGAAGCTGCTATTTATGGGATTCTGAGGGGTCCTCAGTAGCCACTTCTATCATGTTTGAGGGGAAATGTTTATTTGCCTTCCTAGTGCCACCTTCTGTCTCTGCATGGGGCACCTCTGTTTCAGCCATGCTGGCTTGATGAGTAATTCAGATTTTTTGATCAAGTTAGAGAATTCATATAGAAAAAGGACTTTATGTAAAACAAATAGGTAGATGGGTCTGATTATACTAAAAGAATCTAGATATTCAACAAACATCTGAGCCCCTGATCAAAACAAAAATCATCATCATCACCACCAAAATCACAAACCCTTCACTGGTTTTCTCTTTACCTGCTGAATAAAGAAAAATTCCTTAGAATTCCCATGCCCTCTAAATCTTGGTTTCAACCAGTCTTCCCAGGAAGCTCACATTGCTTCCCTCTTAGGTTTTAGCCAATTGCTCATCTGCTGAACATGTCTGTTCTATTATGTCTTTCTCATCTCTGTACTTTGTCCATGGTGTTTGCCTAGGATTCTCCCTTTGCCCACCTCTGACTCTTGAAATCCCTACCCTTCCTTTAGGTTTTAGCTGAGGATATTTTCCTTGATCCCACTCATCCACAGAAGGAAGTGATTTTATACAGCACTTTATAATCCTCTCAGAAACTTAGGAGAAACAGAATCATGTAGTGGACCTTAGAGAGCCAGCCTCAAGGGTCAAGAACTTGCATATTCACATCCTGTCATTGACATGGCAAGCCATGGGCTCTGGGAAAATCACTTAACATCTCAGTGTCCCCAAAACTCTCTGAGCCCATATATACATTGGAGTTGCCTATACTTTCTCAGTGGAAAACTCCCTATGAAATAATGAATATCGTGAAGTTTAATAGAAACAATCTTATACTTGGATGCAAAAAAAATTCAATTTGACAAATACAAGAGGGGGGAGACAAGAATAGTCAGCAGATTTTTCTTCCTCTGAAAAAGACTGGGGATTTATAGTAGACTGAAAGCTCAAAATGAGTTAGCAGAATTTAAAAAACGTGATCTTGGGTCCAGCTTCCAGGAACCGGGTGATGATTCCATTGTACTTTTTCTAGCTCTCTTGGACTTCATCTGGAATATGAAGGTCAATTCTGGGCATCATGGCTTGAGAAAGTCTCAAGTTGTTGAGAGTGTCTCAAGTTTGTCATATGAAATCCAGTTGGAGGAAATGGGTGGGTTTCCCTTATAGAGGAAAAGCTGTAGGTATCTTCATATAGTTGAAAGACCATCATAAGAAGAAGAGATCAGATTTGTTTTCTTTGGTCCCAGAGAGTAAAACAAGGAAGAATTTTATGAAAGTCTTACAAAGACAAATGCAGGCTTGAAGATAAGAGGGATGTCTTAATTTGGGCTGCTCCAAAGTGTATTGTGCTGCGTTGAGTGGTGGTAAGTTCCCCATTTTTGGAGATCTTTAAGCAGAGGTTGTATTACCAGTTGTGGGATATTATAATGGAGATTCCTTTTGTGGAACTATTGGACCAAATGGTTTCTGAATTGCCTTTATCATTTCAAATGCTGTGTTTCGATAATCCTGGGAGAGCCTGTACAAATGAAATTATAGATCCAGATCTAAACAAAACCAATTGGTCTTATTTTTATCCACAAGCACAGCTTATTTCTGCCTCTTAGGTAATGAAGACTTCAAGGCAGGGACAGATTTTTATTTATTCCCTTTTGTATCTTCCTAGAATAGTTCATTGTCCATAGTAAATCTTAATAATAATGAATGCAGTAGAACCCATATTTCAGTGTTTTTCTCTGTGCATTCATATAGCATATCAAGGTAGGCTATCCAAAATTTTGGTGCCATACCGGCTTGCTCTTTATTTTTCTCTTAAATGTGAAAAGTCCAGTTGATCCAGCAACTTTCTATCTATCCATGCTGTCTTTTTTTGATGTTTTGAATTCTTTAAAAAATTTATTAAAGCTTTTTATTTTTAAAACATATGCATGGATAATTTTATGCATAGATAATTTTCAACATTGATCTTTGCAAGTCCTTGTGCTCCAAATTTCCCACCCCTTCCCCTAGATGGCAAGTAGTCCAATATATGTTAAACATGTTAAAACATATGTTAAATCCAATATAGGTATTATTTATATCATTATCATGCACAAGAAAAATCAGATCAAAAAGGAAAAAAATGAGAAAGAAAACACAATGCAAGCAAACAACAACAAAAAGAGTGAAAATGATGTGTTGTGATCCCCACTCAGTTTTCACAGTCCTCTCTCTGGCCACGCTTTGCCAAAATGACTCTTTTCTCCACTTGGGTCCATGTGTTCCAGAACACCAGAACAGCTCTCTCCTCTGGGTTAGTAGCTAACTCTTCAGGTTCAGAGCTTTTCTCTGACTTCGCATCATAGACTTTGGAGTTGGAGGAGATCACAGGGGTCACACCATCTACCTCCCCATCCCAGCTCCCTGATTTTATAGATGTTGCATCTGAAGTGCAGGCGAGGTAGGCAGTGTGCCTAGGGTCAGGAGTGTAGTTAAGTCACAGCTGGGATTTGAAGCCAGGTGCTCAGATTCCAAAACGGGTATACTCCACTGTCTGGCCAACCTTTGTCTGGTCCTAAAGGACTGATCTCCTCCTCCATTTGTAGCATCTCTCTCTTCCCCACTTTGATGATACTTCAATGGATCTGTGATCTTGTCAATGTGGGTACTCCCTTCAAGGGTGCAGATAACAACCTCTCTGTACCTTCTCAACCTCCTCTCAATGACCTCCAACAGTCTTTCATGGGAAGAAGTGGGAGGAGGGGAGAGGGCAAAGCATTCCTAGGTCTCCTCCTATCCTATCATCTTGCAGGTAACAGTGGAGGGCATAGGCTGCCCATCAGTTGTCTTGCTATTTGAACAGCCCACCTTGTTAGCAGGTCATTTCCTTTTCTCCCTCATCCTCTTGTATCCAATATAATTTTTAAATTAAAAAAAATTTTTTTTGTCGTAATTTTTTTAAAACTCCCCCATTTGTTACTAGCCTTAGCTCATCTAGAATTTAGCACTTTCTAACACTGTTATCAAAATGTCTCCTCTTTTATAGTCATCTTCAATTTATCCACTTAAGCCTTCATTTTAAAAAATCTAAATTGCTCACTGAATTTCCTTTGTATTCACATCAGTCTCTTTATATAGCTGCCTCTTTCCTTCTAAATTAGAATTTATTCTTGAGGGTTTTTTAAAAAATATATCTTGAAATATCTTTTTCTAGCAGAATTATAGTTAGTGAAAGCCTATCCTGTCTCTGAACTCTGAAATGTGCTCCCCTCAGGGTGAAGTAGATAGAGCTTTGTAAGACTGAGTTCAAATGGTGCCTCAGACAGGATTTTTAACTTTCACCCTCAGTTTTCTCATCTGGGAAAATGGGAATAATAATAATAATAATAATAACAATAATAATACCACCTTATCTTATAGAATTATAGTGAGGATCAAATGAGATAATATATTCCAAACATTTCACAACCTTAAATCAATATATATATTGTTACTGTTGTTTTGATCCCACTCTGGTGGAATTCAGATAGAAAAAGTTCCAGGACAAGTCTCTATCATGCTATTAGCCCTTCATGTCCAGTGATATAGGCTATCTCATGGATGGATAAAATAAGTACTTTTTAGAATTGAATAAAAATATCAGGATTATTATTTTTAGTTGAGATAGCAAAGAATAATAGAGAGCTGACCCTGAAGTCAAGAAGACTTAATTTCAAGTCTCACCTCCGGCATTTACTAGTTGTTGGACCCTTGGTATAAAAACTAGACAGCTCTCTTAGACTTAAGTTTCAGAAAAGATGCACATTTGTATTGGAAGAGGCAAGAAAATCACAAGTTCCATCTCTTATCTTTGTTATCCTCCTGGCCTTGTTCCTGATTTTTTGGACTTCAAAACCATGAAGTTGTTGCTGCTGGCCCATCCTGGAACTTCCATCAGCACCTAGGTCCTCCTCACTCTGCAGTAGCTTCCCACCTAATGTAGGGGAATATTTCACTCTGTCCTAGGTTGGTTCCCCTTCTCGTAGTGGTAAGTTCCTCCTGGACCCTGAATTTTGTAGAAGGATCCAGGCCAGTCTGCTTTCACCCTCCTTCGAAGGCCACCTGTGACTTTTCTGGGCTTCAAAACCATACCTCCATACGGCGTATTCCTTCCACCCCCGCCTTTCAAAGAAAATCCATTTTCCTTTGCCTTCACCTATAAGAATATAAGTAACTCGAGGGCAGAGATGTCCTTTCTGTTCCCTTAGCACTTGGCAAGGTGTCTGGCACTTGGTAGGTGCGTAGTAATTGCTTGTATCCTTCCTATCTTCTGCCCCATTGTCTTTATCATCATCAAGGTTACTTACAGACCAAGGTTACATAATTAGTTCACCCTTAATTATCTGTCCCAAATGATGACCTCTTAATGTACCCCTCATTTTCTCTATTGTATCCAGGGTTTCTTTATTTCTTCTACAGTTGTATGTTAGACCACATAGCTTCTGAGGTCTCTTCCAATGCTGCAATTCTTTGATTCTGTGGTTATAATCAGGTCAAAAATAGCAGTTCACCTCTTGGCTTCCTCTACTTTTGAAGAATAATTGAGTCAAATCAAGAATTTATCAGCTGCTCTCCTTTTAACAGAAAGCTCACCATTCTACAGACAGCTGAAGTCTCCAATTACTACTCACTTCTTGTCTAAAGTGGGGGGCACATCTGTAAAAGGGAGAGCTAATGATATATTTAACACATCAACTGTATGTGGCTCGCATCTTTTGAAATAAAGATTATTCCTGAAAATGGTTTTAAAATGATCATCTCTGAAATAGTCTTATAACTGGTTGTACTTCCATCTAATAATTCAAGGCGAAATAGAATACATTCAGCACAATTTCCACTTGGAATTAAAAACAATAATACAATAGAATGATGATATGTTCAATTTATAATTATGTGCTTTTAAAATAGATTTATAAAAGCATTCCTATGTTAGAGCTGAATGCTATTTTAAATATCACTTTGTCCAACTCTGTTATTTTATAGGTAAGGAAATCAAGGGAAAATAACTTGCACAAGGTCACATTAGTGGCAGAGGAAGGATTAGTCCCCAGACTTGCAGCTCAGTGCTCCATACACTCCATGGTGCTGCCATCTTTTTCTTTGAAGAAAAAAAAAAGTCTGATCCTCACTACACTGTTTTACTTGGTTCCTGGGGCAGAGAGGTCATTATTGGCAGCAGTCCTTGGAACTGATGATCTGGAAGTGCCTGAGTGTCAGAAACAAAAAGGCCTTAATAAATGTATTTTTATTTTAAAAACCAATTTTTAAAAATTAATTTAATTATCTTAAAATAATTTCCTTTGATGTGTCCACATAATGAAACTCTTCCTCCTGGAGCAGATTGATAATCCACCCTGGATTCTTGTGGATGTCCAGTATTTTGTCTGTCTCAGAGCAGGACTTTGATCCAGATCTTCCTGACTTCAAGACTACCTCTTTAGGGTCAAACTAGAAGTTCTCAAATCACTGTGGTCTGAGGGTCTCCAGGGATTCCTGAGATCATTTCAGGGAATACACAAGGTCAAAGACATTTTCATCATAATATGATGTTTTGATTTCAAATACAGTAAATATTGAGATAGAACCCAAAAGACAAAAGCTCTTGGGGGGGTGTAGGGAGGTCTTCAATAATTTTTAAGAATATGAAGGAATCCTGAAACTAGAAAAAATTGAGTCATTGCCCCAAATCCTTCTGACTCATTCAAAAATCAAGAAACATTTATTAAGTGTCTACCATGTGCCAGGCCAATGCATGATGCATTATTTAGCCTGGAGTCTTCTGAGAGATTACACTCTTCTACATTGACTGATTCCCTTGAGATGATTGGATGGTCCAAGCATTACTGAAACTTGGCTGCTATATTGGTCAATAATTCATTTAACAAAGGTTTCATAAGCACATCCTCTCTGGTAATGTGCCCAGTGCTGGGGATACAAACAAAAACAAAAACATGATCCCTTCCCTCAGGGAGCTTACATTCAAATGTGGAATATGACAAGCGACTAGCCCCATGCTCTCTGGCTCTGGCTCAAATAGGAACATCTTGGTAAAGTGCCCTGTCAAACTTAATGTTTCATCACCATCTCAGTTGTTTTCCTTCTAACAATTATGATTTGTTCTGACCCAACTTTCCCTTTTTATTTCAGCTCCTGAATGAGAGCTCCCTGCGCCTTGGGATGATGTGCCCGGCCAAGACCATGTATACCCTGGATGGAAAGCCCCTGACATCTTGGAATGATATTAAGAGGGACATGGTCATTTGTGTTTCTGCTGGAAACCATTTTGTAAGCCAGAAAGGTACTCCATGTTTTAAAATTTATCAGGTTTCGATTACCTCTTGGTAAATGCTCATTTATTTTTGAAACCTTACCCTAGAGAATGAATAAAGCCTCTTGATTTTTAAAATCCCTTTTGAACATTGCAAATGTTTTGCTTCCCTTCCCCATATAACGTCCTATTCTAGTGATTAAATTTCACCATAAACTGGAATCTAAATTTCCATATGCTTTGCTACACTGAAGGATTCTGGGTAAGGTTACTTGTGGAACTCATCTGAGGAGATTTCTTTAAAGAAATGTCAAAAGGTCTGTTTGATAAGGTAAGCCCATAGCCTAAGTCCCAAAGACAGTGTTTTAGTGAGGAATACTGTACACTATACCTCTGAAGATTTTATTAATCAGAAGTATAACAACTTTTAGGCTTCCTGTCTTCCTTTGTTTTTTTTTTTTTAAGTGCTAAGTCAATCCCTAGTCTAGGATCATTTATATAGAATAGGAAGGGACCTTAATAATCATGTAATCTAGTCCCCTCAAAAAAACAGGTTCAGAAAGTTTAAACAGCTAGCCCAAGATCACAGAGGCAGCAGAGCTGAATTAGGATTAGAACCCAGACCCTCTGGCTCCAGAGCCAACATTTTCCCCAAAACAGGTTGTTACCACTTCTAGCACTGAGTTTTCATCTTTTATCTCATTTCTTTCATAAACAATATTTATATTTACATATTATATATATTTAACTTGAAAGTATTTTTCCTCTCTTGCTGACTCATCTTGTAGACTTTAGTATAAGTGTGTTATTATGAAAACAGCATTATATTTCAAACTAGGAAGTTTCTATTTGAGTCCTGGGCTCTGATGCCAACTAACTCTTTAACTGGTAGGTAAATTGCTTAATTACCCTGAACCTCAGCTTCTTCATCTGTAAAGTTGGAATAATATTTATGCTATAAACCTCATGAATTTGTAAAGAAAGAGCTTTGTGAAGTATTAAATCATCATAGATCTGCAAATTATTTATTCCCCTGATAAATTTAAAACTTGTAATTCATGATATATTAACAAAAGAACAAAATATTCTTCAGAGAATTCTCAGGCAAATTGATGTCACTTTAAAAAAGAAAAAGTACAAATGAAAAAAATATAAACCAAGCCATAAACCTGGATAAGGAAAGGGCTTTGGATGCCATCTATCCAAACCCCCTCAATTCTAAAGATAAGAAAGTTGCACCCCAGAGAGGTGAAGTGGCTTGTTCCTTTGTCACACAGGGAGTAATGGTCAGAGTAATGGTATAGTTTGTAATAATCAGTAATGGTGTAGTTTGAAAACAGAACCTCTGAGTACCAGTGTTCCTTTCTGCTGTGCTAGGTATTAGAGTTGAATTATTTGAGCTCTGATTGGCTCAGAGTAGATGTAATTGTTTTGATCAGAAACCCTGAGCATCTTTTCCTTCCAGATTATTATTATTTTTTGGAGTAGCTAAAACACTTTTTACCTAGCCTAAGCACTGAATGAATGTTGCCTCTGTTAAACTGAGACATGGTAGCTTAAGAAGCCCAAGGACTCCCACTGCATGCAGAGCCATACCAGTTGTAGTGATCTCTATCTGGCCACTGGACCCAGATGTCTCTGGGGGAGAAAGTGAGACTGGTGACTTTGCACAGCCCTCCTTCACTTAAATCCGATTTATTTTCAAGTCCTGATGTCATGGTCTTTTTGGGGAACAAAGGACAAACAACTAATTTTTATCAGGAAATTTTAATGTCTGGATACAATGATAATAACACTAGACATTTCCCCCTAAAACATTTAATATGCATTCAGCATATACATAACGGAAGTTTTAAAAACTCTAGCAATGATAGTAATGATGGTATTAGGCCATAGGAGTGCAAAAAGTGCTAAAGACTCAAGTTAGAGAATAGAGCTGAAAAACTTAGAGTGCAGAATAAGAAAAATGAGATTGGGGATCTCCCCTCCCCAGCCTTATAGAACTCTGAGCACAAAATATCACCTAATCTTCTGCTCTCTCCTATCATTAAGGCCCTCCTTTGTCCCAGATCCTCATTGCTGCTCGCCATGTGTCTGCAGTGATTCCCTAGACCATAAGTGTTTATAGAGAACCAACATTCAGTAGATAGTTTAGTCCAAGAGACCCAGAAAACCCAAGAAGTGATTAGGAAACAGAGATGTAGGATCTTCCAGAGTCCCTGGTTCTGGGGCCTGGAAACCCGGAGGTTGTACACCCTGGCCCCTATTACATGGCTGATTTAGGTAGGAAGTCAACTGAAATAAGAGAATATGGGTCAGAGAGAATGGCTATGCAGGTTGTTACATAAAACAAGAAATGCAAACAAGGTCTTCATTATCAATTTATCCATTTGGGAGATACAGGTCAGAAAAGTGATGTGGGCAGGCACTCCATTTTTTGGATCCACCACAATAATCACCATGAATCACCATTCCTGAAATGAATACTTCCCTCCTTTGGAAGTGGCTTCCTGGCCGTACCTGCTCTTGACGTTTGTTAATTCTGTAGATTCACACGAGGACACAGAATAAATTCCTGTGGGATGTGTGGGTTTTGACACAGCGACTTTGTGGCCTGGAGAAATGAAGGGATTTCCTCCCAGAGAGTGACAGATGCACTGGAGAAATCTATCTGGTGTCAAGGACACTCGTTTAGTTTTACTTCAGAAGCTTATGATGGATGAGTTGTTTTCTTCTATTTTATTTCTTTAAAAAAATAATTGGAATGTTTCAAAAGGTACAATTCACAAGACTCCTAAGGAGACGGACTGAGGCACTGGGAGTATGTTACGCCTGGTTTTGGCTCCAGTGCACACTACATTTATGGGCATTGGGGGGCATTTAACTGCCAGGGAAAGCTTTCATTCCACACATGACTTTCCTATGACATACTGGCTAGACTGTAGTGGGGGAATTTTCTGCACTCGGCCATAACCTTTCTTTTTTTAGGCACCGGAGTTCGATGCAGGGAAATTGAGGAATGTAGAAATAAATAATGGAAAAGTCACTCAGATTGCCTGAAAGTGGATCTGATTTGGCAAAAACAATCAAAATAATGTTTGGATAATTTTCACTCTGCAAAAACACGTCAAAATCAAAGCAAGTCCTAAACAGCGGTGAAGGAATGAACAGTTTGTCTACATGATCTAGATGAGGACTCTGGCCAGCAGCTGTTAGGATCGCTCTTGTTCTTTAATCTGGAATCTTTCATAGACCTCTGATAATTTTGTTGAGTTTTATTTCTGCCCAGCCTAGAGTCACCTGGCAGAATATTCAGAATTCTCCTTCCCCCTAAACTACAATGTTTCTGGATTTAATGGTAATATATATATATATATATATGTGTGTGTGTGTGTGTGTGTGTGTATATACATACACACACATACATACATATATATGTATATGTATATATATAATCTGAGAAAGAAAATATACTATGAGATACCCAGGGCTGCCAGGCCCCCTCCCAAAAAATGACTCCATAAATATATTGATGCATTTTCTAATTTTTTTTTTCAGATATAAAGCAACGGGTGTCCATGCGAGCAAATTATGCTCGTATCAGAAAACTGAAGGGGCCTCATGCTACAGATATTGTTGCGTTTTCCATAGAGAGACCCCAATCCAAGGTGGGTTTCTGTTCCATTAATTCCTATCTGAATTGCCATGCTCTGGGCTCTGTTTCATTATAATACTTGATGTGTACACATTGACATATCTGCTATGAGATAACGATTATAAATCGACCATAATTTCATGCAGCCTGTCTTAGAAGTTATTACCTTACACATTTTACATAGGATGACATTTGATGCCTCAAATCTTTTCCTGGAAATCCAATAAAACTAGACTAAGTAATGCCAGTAAAATTACTATATTAAGGCTATTTTTTTTTCCAGGAAAAAACCTGCAGCTACTAGTTAACACTAAAAGTTAATTCATCCTACTCAATGGAAAAATGCTATATTTGGGGGGAAGCTTGGTGAGTTCATAAAACTCATGACTTGTAGTCAGTGAGCAGTATAAAAAGCACATCAACACTAGATTATCAAAGTCTGTTTTCCTACCCCATATCCATTTTGATTTACAAATCTGAGGACCTGAGTGTGAATCTTCCCTATGCATCTTACTACCTGGCTAACTAGGGATGGTGCACCAAGGCCTAATTTTTAAGTATCCAGATTTAGCTGAATGGAAATGAAAGTGTTTCTGATCAATGAAGGCCACATAAACCCATCTTGCCTTTCCCTTCTACTTCCACCCAACTTTATTCATAATCTGCTCAGGTGTGTGCTGGAACCAGATCATAAAGCTGGTGGGAGCCAGTTGTGACATTTTCATTGTGCCGATGTTACAGATCCTGGTTTGATTAGTTTTGTTGATTGGTTAGACCAGGGGTCCTCAAACTTTTTAAATAGGGGGTCAGTTCACTGTCCCTCAGACAGTTGGAGGGCTGGACTATAGTAAAAACTTTGTTTTGTGGGCCTTTAAATAAAGAAACTTCATAGCCCTCGGTGAGGGGGATAAACATCCTCAGCTGCTGCATCTGGCCCGCAGGCTGTAGTTATTACAATTAACAGGACCTAAGAAATCTCTTAGGTCCTGTTAATTGTAATAACTTTCCTTCCTTATTTTCTTGTTAATATATATTAATATAATAATATTATATATATTATATATAATGCATATATAATATACATATATTCTTCATTATTTCCTTATTAATCAAGGAATTGTTTCTTTATTAATCAAAGAATTTATATATATATATATATAATATACATATATATGTATATATAGTTACAGTGTTTTATATATAGTTAGTGCTTGTTTTCCCTCCAGTTAGATTATCAGATCCTTGAGGGGAGAGAATGCCTTTGTCTCTTGTTGTATCCCCAGTGCTTAGCATTGTGTCTGGCATACGGCAGGCACTTAACAAGTATTTATGATTGACAGTCTGATGGAGAAACTGTTAATGCAGATTAAACTTAAAAATGTGTTATGCAGACTTCTCCTGTCCTTGGAGAATCTGTTGTTAAACATTTACCTATAGGCTGCTGCTTGTGGCAGAAGCCCTAGTATCAGTCAGGGAAGACATTTCAATGTCCTTTCCAAGAGCAGTGAAAAAGGAACATTGCTAACAGATGATTCAGAGAGTATAGATTGAGAAGCGTACCTACCTTAAATATGGAAAATAAGCAAAATGAAGTATTTCAAGGAAAAACTTTTTTTTTATTTTTTCAAAGAAACTTTATTTAAAATGTACATTAAAAATAGAAAAAGAAACAAATAGGAAAAAAGACTGCCATGTGCACAGCAGAATAGAAAAGGGGATTTAAAATATGAGATAATAAATTAAGGAAAAACTTTCAAAGGGAATTTTTCCAAAGAGTAAGAGATGAGGGATATTTCCAGTTTTCCTATCCCAATTATAAATCTGAAGCAAAAGAACTTCATTAATTTTTTTCCATCATAAGAATAATTTCTACCTTGACCCCCTTTAAAAAAAAAAGGCAATGGTTTTCTAAGATAAAACACTGCTGAATTTATTTTGGGCTTCTATTCATAGAACAGAGTTTCCTAGCAAATGCTCTTCTTTCTTTCCTCTTCTCCTTTGGAAGCACCTCATGGCCTTGCCTGAAAATAAATTGCAACCTAGCTAAGTGTGTACAGAATAGCTCAGCCAGGCCCATACCTCAACCCGCCACCTTAATGTGCTTCGGGAAGCAGTAGATCATTTCTTCTGAAGGGGGCTCGTGGTAATCACTGCAAATGGCATGATATTTACTCCCAGTTCTGCAAATCTGCAGGGCTGTATGTATAAATTCCTACTGCCAAGACCTGCTCCAGAAAGAAAATCCCATTTAGGTGAAAATACACAAAACATTCCCATTAGCGGTGCTTTGCCCTTCCAAGGACCCCTCTGGTTTGAGATTTCAAAGCTTCCTGGGTTTTTATTAAAGAAGTTTTGTGACTCCAATGTGAGATTGATTTTTAGCATTATCTTTATTTTTAGGGATGAAGTTGAAGCCAGCAGAGTTAAGTCTCTTCTTCTGCCAGCCCTATAGGGTTGCTATGTCAATGGCTGATCCTCGAGAGTCATTTCTTTGAGATTTCCACATTTTCGGGGAAAAAAAAATTTTTTTAAATTACCATATGTGGAAAAAATTCCTTATCAGACTGCCACTAAGGAAAAGTTGATTGGCTATGAAAATGGTCTAATTTCACCCTAGATCAAATGTGCAAATTTCTGTGAAAATCTGAGCTCTTACATGTGAATCCTCCTGAAGCGAAAATTGGTAATATCACACACAGCGATACAAAGCACCCAGAGACATCAGGCAAAAGTCTTAACTGAACTTTTCTATTACTAGTAAATGGGATTTCAGATGCAATATAACAGTCATCAACACATCACATTTTGTTGGTGAGGTACAGTTACTCACTTCACAGACTCAAAGCTTGCCTGGGGTAGTATCCATGGTTCAGAGCTACTTGTAAGTTAGCAAAAAAACAACAAAAAAAACCCCACAAAAAAACCCCAAAACAAAAAAAATCAGTTCTTGCTCCTTTTTTATTTATTGATGTTCCTCTTTGGTTGACTTTCTGAGTCACCCAATAGCAGTAAATATATTTTCAGCCAGTGCCAAAATGGAAGACGATTTTAGCCCCGTTTGGCAACCCTAGATTTTTAATAAATCTAGTAATTTCCTTTGGGGATATATTTATCACGTTTGAATCAGTTCTAGCTATATGCCCATGTCAGATTTCAATATTTTCATATCAACGGGAAGCCATTTTATTTATTAAAACAGACTGCCTCTATCCCAGGGACTTTTCAGAGAAATTTATAGCCTGCCATTTACAAATACTGGCAAGGTGTTCCAGATGCAAATCAGTCCAGCAGCATCTGTAGGATGGTGTCCCCAGGGGAACCTTATTTTATTTCCTACCTTAATCCCCTGTTGCCTGATCCCATGTGGGGGCACACAGTTGCCACAAGAATGTGGTCGTTCCCAAAGGAGAAACACTCGGCACGCCTACAGCCAAATCCCAACAGCCTCACTGGAGCCGCTTTTTAGACTGTCTGACAAGGTATGCAAATGGGAGATTTTTCATCTCCACACCTGTTTCAGTTTCGAAAGTTGATGAATGGAGAACGTTATCCAAAAGTGCAGAGGAAAATTTGTGGCTTCAAGGGGTACTGTCAAGGTTGGCATTGAGATAAAATTTTGACATACCATTTTTTTGTGTCTGTGTTCAAAAGGCCCATAAATACTTTCTGGGGCTTTTTAAATAACAGATTCAGGTCTCTTCTTCTGCAGAGAAAACAAAATTCACTTAGAAATCAATGCCGGCAGCCAGCCTAGCCTTTCCGAACTAACCAATAATAATGGTGTGCTTGCAACTGCTCATTGAGAGAAATTGGACTTCCCCGAGATGGCAAATTTCTTTAGTATAATTTGAAGGGAGGTGATCAATAAGAGTAATGAGTTCACATTGTTCTAGATTATGAAAGAAATCAGATGCAAAGTTACTTATTAATGGGGAATTCTGGCAGGTTGCAACGATGACTGTCAATTTTTCTTTTTGAAAATTTCAGACAAATAGGTCAGACTCAATCCTGTCTCTGCACACAGCTTCTTGTTTCGAAGGCTGGTAAGTAGAAAGAGCTCTGTTTTCTATGAACTAGAATCTGACATAAAAGGGAATCATTTACAGCAGGATGCTTTGCATTAAGCAGCCACAAGGCAACATCAACCAAGACCACTTAGCGGGGGGCTCTGGTGGGTGAAGCCATTGTTGACAGGTGTTTTCTGATGAGCATTTCCTGCTAGCTATGACATTTTCTAATCTTAGAAGCTCCTAATATGAAACCTCTATCAATGAGCTATCTGCTCATATATAAATCCGTGATGTATCTTTCTGAGCAGAAAGAAGAAAAACAAGCTATTTATAAAACCAAGTCAAGATGTTGGGGCGTCATTGTGATTTTGCATTGTATTGGCCAACACCTGTACTTCCATATTTAGGGAACCGTGATTTTAATAGACCTGGTAATTCTTAGACATTGGCAACCCAGTGCTCCTCGACCTAGTAGGCATTTAGGGGTGAAGTGGAGAGAGCATCAGACCTGGAATCAGGAAGATATGGCTTCAGATCTGACCTCAGACCTATTTACTAATTGTGTGATTGTGGCCAAGTCACTTAACTCTGCTTCAGTTTGCTCATCTGTAAAATAGGCAAAATAATAGCACCTACCTTCCAATGATATTGTAAAGGAAAATGAAATGTTTGTAAAAAATAATTAAAAGAAAACTTCATAAGTCTTAATGGTTTATATGAATATTAGCAATGATGATCATGTTCATGAGTTGCTGTGATAAAACCTTCTGATGATAATCCTTTATGAATTTAGCTGGGCTGGTTGTCTGTAAATAGACATTTACTAAATGGCTGGCCAGTCCAATAGGACCTTTGGTACTTTTTGACCCACTGGTCTAACCTTCCAGAACCCAGAGTCATCTACACACCACAAGGAGGCATCAGAATCACCTTTCTCCCCCTAGGCTTTCCCATGAAAGGAGATAAAAATTTTAATCAACAACTCCCAGGCTGTCCTTGAAAGATATCAAAATTATTGTTTCTATTTCTGAGCTGGTAACCAGTTTTATACAATGAAATGATGTTTCAGAATCATACATAGTTTGACTAGGCTGGTTGAGACAGAACTGCCTTTTGGCTTCCCAACTCTGGTTTCTGGGAAGGACAGATGAGGAAAAAAAAAATTCTTCCTGAAGGTCAGAAGGCTTCAAAATGTTTGCCATTACTGCTTGCCATCTGGAGGAGGGGAAAAATCGGAACAGAAGTGAGTGCAAGGGATAATGTTGTAAAAAATTACCCTGGCATGGGTTCTGGTAATAAAAAGTTATTTTAAAAAATTAAAAAAAAAAGAAAAAGAAAAAAAAATTGCCATTGCTTAAGATCTGCTTCCCTCCATTTTCCCTACCATGTTCATCTCTCTTACTCCCTTCTCCTTTCCTTTCCTTCATCATTGTTGCACTGTCTGATAACTTTTTATACTTTTGTTATTTTATTTATTTCCTTTGTTTTTTCCTCTTTACCCCCCCCCAATACCTTTAAACTCTGTATAAACAAATGGGCCAACTGAATAATTTTAGATTGACCCTTGGAATCCTCTTTTTTACCTAATCAAAAAAATCTACATATTAGATTTGGCTCATGAACCAAAGAGCCAGAAAACCTTACTAAGTCTTAGTTTCCAGAATATGGGGGAACTGATTCTATGAAAGGAACTCTTTAAAAGATATTCAAGGCAAGGGAGTTGTTCTTTGAGAGTTTATATACAATCTCCCTAAGGGACTCCTTAAAGAGTGACCATCTTCCAATGTGTTAATATGATCTAGAGGGTAATGCTACCAAAGTGGATGGTGGTCAGAAAGCAGGAAAAAGATCTGGAATTGGGTGAACCCCAGAAATATTCACTGGTGAGTCCAATCACAGTGAAGCAACCATCACTTGTCTATTGAAACTGAACTCTCACCCATCTGCTAACACAAGGTAATCAAGTGTAAGGAAAGGAGAAAGGAGTTAAATAAAAGGTTGACTTCAGGGACGGGTACTGCCGGGAAGTCAAGGTGTGGGTCTTCAGGGGTATTTTCCTACCTTGTATGCCCAGGAATCTTGCTCTTATTCTGGAAAGGTGACCAGGAAGGTCTGACCTGTGTATTTCCCCAAGGATCTTTTTCCCTTCACGTGCTTAAGCACATGGGTTAAGCCACCTGGTGGTGTGATATACCAGACCCCTAGGTGAGCAGTCTGGGATGGGTTTGTGTTCCAAGGTCATCGACAGTACTTGAGAGGCAGTGTATTATAGTGGACAGAGCGACAAGAATTAAGGTCCAGAAAACCTGAGGTCAAAACCTCCCTCAGATATGTACTAATGATCTGGAAAAGTCACTTCTCTGGGACTGACTTCCTCATCTGTAAAATAAGGAGGCCTGACCCAATGGTCCCTTCTAACTTTCCTGGACCACTGTCTGACCAAGGGGTTTTGTGGTGAGTGGGGAGCGGGGTTGAAGCTAAAAGCTAAGGATAGAACAGGTGCCCAAAGGGACCGTGACAATATTGTTTTAGTTTAGGGCTAATAAGCCCAAGTTTGCTACTAGGTCCTAAGCAGTAGAAGATTGGAGCTATTGGATTAGAGATGGTAAAGCTTCCTATGATAATTAAACTTCCTTCCGAGGGTGATAAAGTCTTTCTCTTTTAAAGGTCATAAAAACTCCATAATGCCAGTACAGTGCTACCTGCAGAATTAATTTCCATTAAGGAGGATAATAATTTTGAGGGTGAGGAAAACAACCAGTCTGATGTGTGTGTTTTTTCTACCTTAGGGAGGGCAAACTTGCCATGTCCTCGACCACTCTTCTTCTGTTTGGGGAGTTACTTTCCCTTTTAGCTTATATAACTGCCCTATTTGTCTTCACCATATGTGCTCCCAGCCTAGTTAATATGTAATCGCAGAGTGCTGAGGAGACATGCCTTATCAGTGTGATCTTCTATGGGTACGGATTACTTTTCGCATGAATACTGGTTCTTGCCATCACAAATGACGGAGAGATGTGAAGTCCTTAAATCACAGTGGCTCCTGGAAAAAATGAATTTTCAGCATGTTTCCCCTCCCACCTGCACTTTGCCTTGTGAAATGAGTTAGTCTACTTTGGGAAATCTATGGTATTACTACAAGTAGAGACTGTTCATCCTTATTTGAAATAAGCTCACCTGATTAATGAAATAAATACCCGCTGAATATGTTAAGTCTTCTTTCCGGACCTTAGTTTACCATTTTTAAAATGATCGGAATGAATTAATGTGGTCTAGAATTTACATTCTATATTTATGTACTAAAGTCTCTCTTCCATAAATTCTATAATTGCATTGTTATTGATATTTTATATATTGATGGAGTACCATTATGCCTTCCAATAATCTATCTTTTATTTATTAATGTCAGTCCAATGAGAGAGATCTTAATCTTGAGTCTGTAAACTGATTTTAAAGTATTTTAATAACTATATAAATATCCTTGATTTCCTTTGTGCTGCTTTTTCATTTAATTTTATACACTTACAAACATTATTTTGAGGAGAGATTCATTGACTTCCCCAGACTGCCAAAAAAGTCCAAGAACTTGTCTTGGGAACCGAGCTCCTTTTACTTTAATAACAATTCTTGACATATAATAACAAGAGAAAATATGGTATTATGGGGAGATGTTTTGCTTTGGAATCAGAAAGATCTAAGATCAAGGCCTTTCTCACACCTATTAACTATATAGCTATTGGCAAGAGAAAGGCTCTTAAATTTCAAAGCAATTCTATTAATCATTCAGCAGCCATTTATTAGGGGACCTACTCTGTGCCAGGCATGGAGATATAAAAATAACAAAACCAAAAATTAGTAATTCCCATTCCCAAGGGTGAGTTTTGAATTTGTATCAATGGAGGAAATTTCCATTAAGGAGTTTGTGATAGCTATGAAATCTGGGATCTTAAACAAAACAAAACAAAAACTCAAATAAATTAAAACAAAGGAGACCCTACCTGTCAAGTGTCTGGAACAATTCTTATTTCAGACTAAAGATAATACTTTGAAGGCAGTGGATAACTGTGCCTCTGCTTTGGCTTCCATTTGGTCCATCTATATATCTATATCTATAGATAGATATAGATATGTACTAAATATCTGGATATATATGTATGTGTGTATATATATATATTTATGGTCTGCTCTGGCAATGATAACTCTGCCTTGACTTCTACTTGGCCCATATATATTCATATTCATATATATATATATATATATATGTAGTCTGCCCTGGAAGGAAGATGATCCCCTTAAAAATGAGAGGCTATGTGTTTGAGAAGAGGGAGCCCCTTCTGTGAGCTGCACACCACCAGTACAGACAAATTAAGGAAAGATAAATGCGCCATGTGGGGCCATCTGAATTTTTCCCATGAAATTAATCCCACTACATCCCCAGGTTCTTCGTTCCATAAATCACAAAATAAAACCCACTCCCTTCCAGGCTGTATTCTCGGTGGCTCTGGCATGTGGTGTCATACACAATCTGAAAATATTCAAACATTTTTCCAAAACGTGCATCACCTTTTGGCATCGGAGTTCTGTGGCAAAGCATCTGCTGCCAAAGACCGCGTGTGACTGGAACTGAGCCAGTGTAGGTGATCTCTAAATAGGATTTGCTGTTATAGGCTCCATGGTAGGAGGAGGCAGGACCTGGGGTACAGGATCCTGGCCCATGAACAGGATAAGGCTGACCAAAGTAGTGTGTTATATTAAACCAGGGTTCACGGGGCTGGCCTGGTACCTTCGATTTGAGCCGGGCATGAAATGAGACACTCAGTAATCCATCTAACATAGCAAGGGTACTTAGCAATAGCAGAGCAAGGTCATTCAGAGCAAGCAAAGGATGTTCAGCTGAGAGCACAACGTGAGATCCATTGAATACATCCTCCCTACCTCACAGAGGTCTGCCAGGCAAGCCTCAAGATCCAGCTGGAGCTCTTTGTGAAATTTTAAAAGTACTATTCAAGTTTTATTTTTTCAATCAACAAAAATCTACTTTACCTCCCTTCAACCCTCTAGCTCCTTATAACAAATATACATAATTACTCATGGTCTTCTGGCTCCAGTCCTATGATTTTTCCATGGCATCACAATGCTTTGGAGCATAAATAGGTCTTTAAACTTGTTCTTTATAAAATTAATCTTTTTAAATTCCATTTCATTGATTATTCTATTATTTAGTTCTTTTGGGAACCTGACTTTGACATTCATTATGATCCCTAATGTTCCTATCATTGCTGGGTAGGTAGGAGTCCATTAGTAGAAATGTTGCCCTTAGTTCTAGGAATAAGGGTAGGGGGGTAGGAAGAGGAAACAAACATTTATTAAATGCTCACTATATGCCAGAAACTCTGCAAAGCACTTTTTACAAATATCTCATTTGATCCTTAGAACAATCATTCCCATTTTAGAGATGAGAAAACTGAGAAATGAAGAGACTTTCCCTAATTTTAACTTCACCTCCCTCTTCTCACAGATAAAATTTACTTCATTCTCTTTTTCAAAGCAGTTTAACTCAGAAATTTATATTACAGTCACTTAAATAAAAGTTGCTACTTGGTATAATTCTTTAATTGTTAAGAGAGCACATTCCCCTGTAAGGTAAGTGGTTTACATATTTTCATCTCTACTTTAGAGATGAGGAAATAAGGGTCAGAGAGGCCATGGGAGTTGATCAAAGTAAGTGTCAGAGAAAGAATTTGAACCTAAAATCTCTTGATTTCATGACTAAAACTCATGATATAATAGAGAACTTAATTTATAGTTAGCAAGCCCTGGATTCAAATCTCACTTCTCATTTTTATTAGCCACATGAACTTGATCAAGTCCCTTAACCATTCTAAAACTCAGGTTTATTGTGGTTTAGTAATTCAGTCCTTTCCAACTATTTGTGACTCTCAAAGACACGAGAGTGATTTACCATTTCTTTTTTCAGTGAAATAGGGCAAACTCAAGTTAAGTGACTTGCTAGTGAGTGTCTGAGGCTGGATTTGAACTCATGTCCCATCCTCTATTCACTGAGTCACCTGACTCCTTAAGACTTAAGCTTACTCATCCATAAAATAGGAATAACGCTGCTTGTACTACCTCCCTCACATGATGGTTTTGAGGGTCAATAAAAATAACATCATCAAACTGTTAGTAAATTTTGCAACACATTATAAATGTCAATTCTTACTGCATTTGATTCTTTATATTTTAAAATGTATTTTATTTAAATTTATTTTTAAAGAATCAGAGAATTATATTACCAGTCCTTTAGAGAATATCAATTATAGTCCTGTCAATTTTACAGATGAGGAAACTGAAGTAAAAAAAAAAAAAAGCAACCAGGTACAGGTGGGTGGTGCAGTGGATAGAGCACCAGCCCTGAAATCAGGAGGACCTGAGTTCAAATTTGGACTCAGACACTTAATACTTCCTAGCTGTGTGACCCTGGGCAAGTCACTTAACCCCAAGCTGCCTCAGGGAAAAAAAAGTGACTAAACATATGAACACAGCTTCCATATTTCTTTAGCCTCTTCCCTCTTCCTCAAGAAGGAAAGTATGACAGATGAAGAAACTAAGACCCCCCAAAAGTGACCAATCATATGAAAATAGCTTCTATATGTCTTTAAGCCTCTTCTGTTTACCTTGAGAAGGAAAATAAAATAACATGACTTTCTTACAAAAGTCGGAAAGCCAGCTGCCCTTATACTCTCTACAAAAAACCCTAAGTAGAGCTACCTTACCATTAGGAGATAACTTTCCTTCTCTCTCTCTTTTTATGTCTTTCTTTTTCCTGCTAACACTAAAGTCTGATATTAATGGAAAATCCATTAAAAAAAACCTATTATCCTATGAGGGAAAAGTGAATGCACTCAAGTGTAGAAGAAAGACTTATCGATCAATTTTCCGTTAAACCTTGCTTGTCTGACACTTTGCAGTTGAGGAATGTGTTTTTATTGCCTGGCCAGATAGTTCAGATTTCCGGTCAGTCTTGGTAAAGACCCCTTTTATAACATTGATAAAATTTTATCACAGAGCTATGAAAACAAAATTAGATTTCATAACTCACACCAGACCTTGAAGGAACTGTCTCAATAAATTTTACAAATCTTATCAAGCTTAATGCCTCGATTCTGATGAATTTGTTTTTTAATTTAATAGCGACTGTTACTGAGTTTGGTATTTTTTTTTTCCCCTTCGCAGGGATCGGCCTCGTTCAGCTACCGCAAAACAAATGATTACAGTAGAGAAGCCATTTAAAAAAAAATGAAGACAACGTGAATTGAGATGAATGCAAATTTTCCAAACCAAATTTGAACATTTAAAGAAAATTCCATATTAGGCTCAAAAGTACAAAGTGTTTTTCCTCATTTTGGGGGAAATTGCCTCCTTTGTTTAGAAAATTGTCTGTAGCCCATCTGTCAGTTGGTGGTGAGGGATATCACATAGACAAGAGGAGATAGGGCTAGGCAAGGTAATGCTCATTGTGGAGAAAGATGAAGATGTATACTGACTCTAGTTTTCTAATCTGCAGGAGTTGGTTTGAATGACCAATCCTCAGAGGGACTGGGAGGGCTAACCAGGAGAGTGATTCCTGCTGTTAACCCTCGCAATCTCAATAATGCCCACCGGCCCCCTTAAAATCTCAAGATGGGGGTGGTCCCTTTTGTTGTTCCGTCGCTATCTGCTTTCCTGTCTAACTCAATTAGCCTTTGAGTATATCCAAGATACAAAATGATGTTTTCTAAAAATTAAGGAAATATAATGAGATAGATACCCAAATATATAGAATGTTATGGAACCGTTGCCTGTTGAGGCAGGGAGTCTATTCTAGCACCACACAGGTTTCAAATGACGACATACGACTTAATGGTAGGTCTACCTGATGGTCTCTTAGGTATCTTCAGCTTTGTTCCCACAAACCAAAAGGCAACTAAGGTTTTGTTTTTATTTTTAGATTAACCATCTCCCTCTCACTCACCCTCACCAGCAGTCCTTTTTCGTCACTCAACTAATTTGCGAGGAAAAATTTTGGTGGACTCCAGTTCATTTCATTTTCTTTCTTGACAGTCCATGAAAATAGTTAAAGGTGGACACAGTCAGTCAAATATATTAGCAATATGTATACAATCCCTTCTCCTTAAAAAGCCAGGAATTAACACTTTCTTTTCAGCTCCTTGTCAATTTGAAAAAAAAATGAATTATTATTTTCAGGTCATTTTTTTATTTATGCCTTCCATATTCCAGCTAGATAGAATCTCTTCCTTTTCTTCTCTTTTCTTCCCTTCCCCTTCCTGTTCTCTGAATTTTTCTCTTCCCTTCCATTCCCCCCCCTTCTCCCCCTCTCACACACACCCCTGCAAACAGTTCTATCCACCAGCTGCTATATCAAGTCAAGCTTTCTTATCTAAAAAGGTCCCCTTTACTTCCCCCTTACCCATCCAATGATACTTATTGATATTCTATCCATCTTTCAAAACCTAGGTCAAGAAACCTCTTATTAAGATGGCAGCATGAAGGTTATAAAGGAACCCAATTCTCTTACCCTTTCCTTCTTTTCTTTTACTCATAACACTTAGAAAATTTGTCAGTACACATTTCTTAAAAAAAAAATAATTAGGTAGCAAGAATGAGCAAGTGAGTCTGCAGTCTCCTCTATACTGTGATTTATGCCAGGGATAGAAAATTTAGGGGCTCTTAGTCCAGGAGGTCTGCCCCAAATAGAAATTTAACAGGAGCCAATGGAAGGATATGACATATTTTATAGTAATCAATTTTAGTTAGATTTAATTAACTTTTCTGTATTCTATGGAGTGAAGATTAAATAAAGTTGTTCTTGGATGGGTGTCTTTATTTGAACATTCTTACAAAAGGGAATTAATCTCAATATGGTGGAGACCCATGATTTCAACACTCTGATTATTCTTTACACTAATGCAGGTGACCTATACATCAGTTGATGCTCTTCATGAAATCATCACCTGATGGTTAGCTCTCTGATGGTAAGTCTCTCTGAATTTAGTGGATTTCATCTTCATGTGATAGTCCAGCAGGGTATGGAGGAGTTCAACTCAAAGCTTCTTCAGTATGAGAAACTGACAGATTTTATGCTTTGTGGGTTTTGTCTGAAGAACCCAGAATTACCTTCCTACTATGAGATAAATCAATGATGAAACTTCACTGGAGAAATTTCAAAATGGGGAATTCACCTAGGTGACACAGTGATTCCAGTACTAAATTTGTATCAAGAAACCTGAGTTCAAATCTAATATTAGGCACTTAAGAGCTGTGTGATTTGGGGTAATTTCACCATTTGCCTTAGTTTCCTTCTCTGTAAAATGAGCTGGAGAAGAAAATGGCAACTTAATCCAGTATCTCTGCCAAGAAAACTACAAATGGGGTCAGTCAGACGCAACTGAACAACAAGTGGACAAGACAGTATGGTAAATCTCATATGAGAAGTAAAATGATTTTATGAAATGAATGCTGATATGAGAATCTAAAGATATTTCTTCTAATTCTGTGTCTGAGATTATCTAGGCATATATGACATCATATATATTGGGCAAGATCCTGAGAATCTGTTTTCCCAGCTAAAAAATGACAAGACTTGATTGAGATGATCTTTAAGATACTTTAATGAGTTAATTAAGAATTTTGTGTCATTCATTACATATCTCTCTTTTATTGTGTGTTTTGTTTTATAATCAAGATTTTAAGAGAACATTTCTTTCATGTTACATTTTCCCCCTTATTACACCCAAACTCTACCTAGAATAGGATAAAGGAAAAATTTTCCATTTTCTAGCTTCTTAAGGACTTTGGAGACATAAAGACCATATTTTTAACATTCATTTTTTATAAGATTTTGAGTTTCAAATTTTTTCTCCATTTCTCCCTCCCCAAGATGGCAAATTTCTTAAGAGTGGTGATATGTTATATTTTCTCCTTTATTACACTCAAAGTCTATCTCGAATAGGATAAAGGAAACATGTTCCATTTTTTAGCTTCTTGAGGACTTTGGAGACACAAAGACTATATTTTTAACATTCATTTTTTATAAGATTTTGAGTTTCACATTTTTTCTCCATTTCTTCCCTCCCTGAGATGGCAATTTCCTTAAGAGTGGTGATAATATGTTATTCTTCTTTGAATCCTTCAGGGTTCAGCACCCTTCTGCACACAGTAAGTGCATACTAAATGTTTGCTGACCTGAATATCTTTTGAGTGAAATCCTTCAAAATGGGAGTTATCCACAATTTTATTTCAATTTTACAATTGTGGTAATTTAGCATTTACTAAATGATGTGGATTCGTTGGCATTTGAGGGTGAGATAGGATTCAAGGACATCTTGAGAAGAAATGGAGAAAATACATAAACTTCTCAAAATAGTGTTTTAGTATTAGGTATTCCTTGGAGAAAACTGTTAGAACCATGGGAGGAAAGCAAATTAGCTTGGCATTTCTTATAATCACAAAGTCATTTAGCTTGACACGTTATTTCAGGCAGAGCTGAAAACAGTTATGTTTCCTTTTTTTATGTATTCAGGCAATAATATGGCAGGAGGCTGGGGTGGGAGGATGGTTTGGCAGTCAACTATTAAACCTAGACAGGGAGGACCTACATCTTCCTCAGTGATTGGCTATCCTAGGCCTCCTAATTTGGGGCTTCATGGGGAGGGAATCCTGTCTTTCTCAAATGTAAATTCTGTCCTATTAGGCTCTTTGTATAAAAGAGGAAGGCTTCAGTTTTTCCTTTCAGACAACTTGGGGATTTATTTCAATCCAAGTCATGTGGCTACGATTTCTATTCATTTAAACAATATTTACTGAGCCATCATTCAAAGATCATTTGTGGAGTTTTTTCCAATTTCTTTCAAAGTGATATTTAGAAACCCGATTGGGAACTGTCAAGCTTCCATGTCAGGGTTAAGTTTGAGTGATATAGGTAACTACTCTTGAAGTGGTAGGATTTTCTTTGGATCCCAAGTCTTTATCATTTTTCAAATTCAAAATCAACTCAGTCTGTGTCTCAACAAGGAGAGCTTGCTTAGCCCATTTCTCCCTTTTGCTAACTGTGTCATAGACTCATTCCTTTGCTGCTAAGACTGTTTTCCCTGTCTTGTTCTAAGTCAGCATATTTCTTATCACCCAGTGTATAATTACTAATTTGTTTGAATAAAACATACAAAAACATAGCTCAGGATTTGACAGAGACATTCCCTCCCTGAGATTTTGAAATGTATTTATTTATATGAAATATTTTTTTAAACTGATGACAAGTATCAAAGAAGTGCTCACCTTATTTTTTTTTTTGGGTAAACAGTATTTTTTTTCTAATTACCTCTAAAGATAGTTTTTAGTATTCTCTTTTTATAAGATTTTGAGTTTCAAATGTTTTCTCCATCCTTCCCTCCCCAAGAGGCAAGTGATCTGATAAAGGTTATACATGTATAACATTATAAACATTTCCACATTAGTCGTGTTCTGAAAGAAGAAACAGAACAAAAGGGGAAAGCCACAAAAAATGAAAAAAAGTATGCTTCTATCTGCTTTTAAACTTCATGGTTATTTATCTGAATGTGCATAGCATTTTACATGATGAAATTTTTGTAATTTTCTTGTATTACTGAGAAGAGCCAAATCTATCATGGTTGATCATTGCACATTGTTGCTGTCACTGGGTGCCTCTTTCTGCTCACTTTACTCAGCATCAGTTCAGGTAAGTCCATTTTTTTTTCTGAAATACTCCTACTTATCATTTCTTAAAGCCCAACTATATTCAATTATGTCCATAAATGACAACTTGTTCAGGCATTCCCCGATCAATGGGCATCCCCTCAATTTCCAATTCTTTGCTACCACAAAAAGAGCTGCTATGAATATTTTTGTACCTGCAGGTCCTTTCCCCATTTTTGTGATTTCTTTGGGATACAAATCTAGAAGTACTAGTGCTAGAACAAAGAGTTCTATGTATGTATGGTTTGATTGTTGCTTGGGCATCCAAATTGCTCTCCAGAATGATAGAGTCAATTCACGACTCTACCAACAATTCATTAGTGTCCCATTTTTCCATTTATCATTATCTTTTCCTTTCATCTTAGTCAATATGATAAGTATGACTTGGTACCTCAGAGTTGTTTTAATTTGAATTTTTTCTAATTCAATAGTGATTTAGAGCATTTTTCATATGACTATGGATAGATTTACTTTAATCAGAAACTGCCATTTAATATTCATTTATAGATTGGGGAATGACTTTATTCTTTGACTCATTTCTTTATATATTTAAGAAATGAGGCTTTTTATCAAAAACACTTTAAAAAGTTGCTTCCCATCTTTCTACTTTTCTTCTAATCTTGATTGTGTTGGTTTCATTTGTGCAAAACCTTTTTAATTTAATGTAATCAAAATTATCCATTTTGAATTTCATAATATTCTCCTCTTTTCTTTGGTCAAAAATTATTTTCTTCTCCATAAATCTGATAAACTATTCCTTGCTCTCCTAATTTGCTTATGATATCACTCTTTGTCTAAATCATGTACCCATTTTGTCCTTTTCTTGGTAGGTCATGTGAGATGTTGGTCTATGCCTAGTTTCTGACATAGTATTTTCCATTTTTCCCAGCAGTTTCTGTCAGATAGTGAGTTCTTATCCCCAAAGCTAGAAACTTCAGGTTATCAAAGAGTAGATTACTAATCTATTTCAATCATCCACCACTCTGTTTCTTAACCAGTACCAAATAGGTTTTTGTCACATTATAATATAGTTTTAGATCTGGCATGGATAGAACACCTGACTTTGCATTGGTTTTTCATTAATTCCCTTGATATTTTGATCTTTTGTTGTTCCATATAAATTTTCATCTTCTTTTCTAATTTTATAAACTATTTTTGGTAGTTTGATTGGTATAATACTGAATAAATAAGTTAATTTAGATAGAATGGTAATTTTCATTACATTAACTTGGCCCATGTACGAGCAATTGATATTTTTGTCTTTCCAATTGTTTAGATCTGACTTTATGTGAAAATGTCTCATATAATCATTTGCTTTTGCTTAGCTTTGTTTTTTCATTCAATTTTTGTGCTATCTGTTCCAAGTTGTTGACTCCATTTTTACTAATTCTCTTGCATAATTTTCATTCTTTCCCCAATTTTTCTTCTATCTCTCTTGATTTTTAAAATCTTTTTAAAGATCTTTTAAGAGGCCTTTTTCAGCTTGAGAACAACCCATATTTCCCCTTGAGACTTCACATGTAGCACTTTTTGACCTTGTCCTCTTTGGAGTCTCTGTTTTGATCTTTCCTTTTGCCATAGTAGCTTTCTATTGTCAGGGCTCTTTTTGTTTTTGTTTTTTTGTTCATTTTTTAAAAGTTGAGTTCTGCATCTGGGATACAAGGAACACCATACCAAGCATTTTGTCCTGGAGGCCAGGGGCCTGGTCACTGACTTTCTGTGGCTCTGTGACTGGGGCTTGTCCACCGAGACCTGGCCTAGTTATACCTGTTGTGTCCTGGGTTCCGGGGTGACAGTTTGCCTGCTGGGCTGGGGCTTGAGACCCCACACTGGGAAGCCTGTACCATTGGCCTGCTGAGTCAGAACCAACAGGCCTCAGCTGCTGATCTGTGCTGTGGCTACATCTCTGTCTGGCCACTGGACTCAGATGATTCTGGAAGGGAAAGTGAGACAGGTGCCCTTGCACAGCCCTCCCTCCCTCACTTAAATCCAATTCACTTTGCATGTTGTGACATCACTTCCCTGCTCTCTTAGAGAATATGGGACAAAAACATTATATTTTATACTTATATTTTAAAACTTATATTTTAAAACTCAAGTCTCCCACATTAAAACCAACAAATATCTTTAAAGAGCCTTGTCTAGAACCATTATAATGAAAAGAAATAAAAAGTAATTTCATCTCTATAGTCCAAAACTGCACCCAAAGATGGCCACATACAGTAGAGGCTGAAAGACACCAGAAAATCCAAGGTGAATCACAAAATATCTGCTGAAACTGAGGAAATCTGGGAGATGGGCTGCTCTGGTAAAACCTCTCAAAATTGCTCTGGAAGCCAGTCATGACCTCAAAGATGGGGCTCATAAGCCAATGTGATTTTCAGTTAGTGAGCACCTGAACCAGGTCCTGCCCTTGACTGATAACAGAAGGGACAAATCCAGTCCCACCAGAGGCCACTGATTAAAAGTCCCTTTGCCCCTCTGGTCACCCAGCTCAAGACATTCTTCAGCTTATTAATAATTGTTCAGTCATTTCAGATCATGCCTGACTCTTTGTGATCCCATTTGGGATACTGGAGTGGTTTGCCATTTCTCCAACTCATTTTCCAGAAAGGAAACTGAGGCAAAAGGAATTAAGGGAGTTGCCCAGGGTCAAACAGCTACAAATATGTGAGGCTAAATTTGAACTCGGAAAGATGAATCTTATTGACTTCAGACCCAGCCCCCAATCTACTTATCTTAAAATGTGGGGCTCGGAACTGAATATAATACTCCAGCTAATTATACTTAATATATTAATTAACTATAACATTTCCATGCTTTCATCTTCTGGATGTAATATTTTAAAATCTAAGCTGGCTGGCAATTTCCTTATTTATCTATTTCAATGTTTCTTGACAAGTTCTTATTTTCCTTCTTATAGGAATTATTTATCTTTGTGTCTTCAGAATTTCCTTCTTAGAAATTTCTGATCCCCATGGGATTTTTATTCCTCAGATCCTCTCTGTTTTTCTCAATCTTTTACAGTCTGTTATCCAAAAATCTAAGGTCCTAAGATTATTCCTGTAAGTATCTAGTCTGATGGTGATACATGTGTAATTTTCCTTTTTTCTATTTCTTTCTATTCTCCTATAAAGCCATTTTGATTAGATTTATGTGATAATCTCACTAGCCTTTGTTAGATGTGCACCATGTCTGACTAGTAGCTTGACATCATTCTAAGCTATAGTCTAGCAATACAAATCTCATTCTCAAACACCATCTTCTGAACCAGCTCTTTGCTGCCCAAATCTTTTTCTTCTACAACCCTAACTTTCAAAGTCCTAACTTTGATAAAAACATTACCTATGCCCCAAAAGATATTCATAACTTTTAACAATTCTTTGTAGACTTTTCCTGGAAGCCTCATCTGCAGCCAAGTGATTTACTAGAAGCAGGTGATGATCCTCAGGTCGGTTAGTCTTGGAACGTTTTTTCTCATACCTTGGATATATTCCTCTAGTTTTTAATCAGTTGCTTCAGAACTCCTTACAAAGTGGTCACTTATCTCCTTTATTCTTCTCTGCCTTTTGTCTTTTTTCTGACCATTAAATCATGATTTCTAACCCTGTGTCAACTAAGGATCAGCATTATTTTGAGATTAAACAACTGCTTTCTCTTTAAAAGGACTATCTCCTTTCCTATCGTCAGTCAATAAGAATTTATTTGGTCCTATTATATGTAAGCAGTACCTCTTTAAAGGATCTCACAACATCCTGAAGAGGATTATATGTAAAATATATCTATTTACCAACAATATATTAAAGATTATATTGGGAGGGAAGGCACAAGATTAAGGAGGATATGCAAAGCCTTTTTATGGAAGGCAGGACTTAATTGAGACTTGATGGGATTCAGGGAAGCTAAATGGGGGTTTCGGGCACGGTTGAACCACTAGTGAAAACCTCTGGTATCAGGAGATGGAGTGTGATGGGAAGACAGACAGGATTCCCAGGAGAACTGGAATGAATAATATATGAAGGACAGTAGGATATAAGAAGCTTGGAAGAAAGAATCAGGGGAAGAGGATGGGAGAAGCATCCTTAGAGTGGATTTTGGTTAAGTAATAGGGCAAGGTAACAAGTAGACATAAAGCAGTAAAGAAGTAAAGAAGTCAAGATGGTTAGGAAATAAGAGATCCAAACATAATAAAGATCAGGAAGAGAATTTAGGTTTAAAAAAGGGTAATAATCATGATCTTAGACAAAGTTAAAGCTAAAATAGATTTAATCAAAAGAAAAAAAATTGGAAAATTCTCTCTATGTCAGCCAGATTTTAACTTAGACTGTTTAAAATAACTAGGCAGCATAAGGTTGGACTATTGCTCTGGTGTAGGAAATGAGTTGGTGGATTTAGAAAAATATGGAAAGACTTGGATTTTAGAAGGAAGATGCTATCCATCTTCAGAGAAACAGAGGATAAATAAGAAGTCATAGATGCAAAGAAATTCATATATTTATATGTGTGTATGATTATATCTACCTGTATATACATACATACACAGGTACACATACATATGTGTGTGTATCCCTGTTCAATTATATCTTTCTGAGGTTAAGGGAGGGTGATAAAGAATAAAGTAAAAAGTGTCAGCAGAAAAAAAAAAATTTACAAGGAAGCAAAGAAGAAATGGAAAACTCTGAACACAACATGTAATATTTATTATATAAGATTTCCTTGAAATGGAAATTTATTGCTTTATATTTTAATCCTATGTTCTACTATACACATAAATTTATAATAAATAATATTTGCAATAAATTAAATATATTTTCTTTTTATAGTTTTCTTTTTCTCTATTTTGTACTTTGAGTTTTAAATAAATTTATTAATTTTAAAAAGATTTTAGAAGACTGAAAAAACAAGGTTAGACTGTGAAGGACTTTGGTAGTCAAACAGAAGATTTAAATTTGAACCTTAAGATAAAAGGAACTCACTAGAATTAATGATATAGAACAGTGGTGGGTGATATGGTCAGGTCTATCTTCAGTATGATAGTTGAATGAAAAATAGATTGGAGTGGGGAGATACTTGACCCACGGAGAGATTATTGTAATAGGTCTAGAATAAGATGTTAAAGCCCCACACTAGAGTGGTTGAAGTGTCAGAGGAGAAAAAGAGGCATATGTAAGAGAAATAATAACTGGCATTTATATAGCACTGACTGTATTAAATGCTTTATAAACATTATTTTATCCTCACAAGATCCCTATGAAGTAGCTAGGACTATTATTATTCCCATTTCGCAGATAAGAACACTGAAATAAGCAGTTTAAATGTCAAATTAATAAGGTTGGATTTGAATTCAGGTATTCCTCACTCCAGACCCAACACTGTCTTGGCAGAAATAGGTTCAGAATGTCATGTAGGCAAAACCAACAGTCCTTGGCAATGGGGATAGGTGATGAGAGTGAAGAAGTCAAGGACTTCATGTAGATTGTGAATCTGGATGACTGGAAAGATGGTGATACAGCAGTAAGATTATGAAAAATGAGTTGGGAAAAGGCCGTTGAATTTGGCAATTAAGAAATCACGAGTAACTTGGGAGAGAGCAGTTTCAGCTGAATGATGTGATCAGAAGCCAAAAAAGAAATGGAAGTATTGTCAATAGCTTTCTCATGGAGTTTGACCACAGAAAGGAAGATGGATATAGGATAATGGCAGGGGAGATCATGGACATATCTGTCACCCATGACCATCCTTGCTTCCTTCCCTTCTGGGTTCCATTATTTCACTTTCCAACACTCTTCAGGATCTTCCACTGCCCTTTAAAAAATGTCCATTCTATTTTTTATTTTTCTTTTTTACATCAAAGCCTTAATTCCATTTTTAAGGAATACTTCATTCTCCTGATTATATGAAAAGTGGATCGATATTCTTCAAGTACATTTACCTTCTCTTCTGGACTAGCCTCGACTTTAAGCATGGATAGCAATAATCACCTGTGGGAGAAACACATTACATTAAATCTCCCTTGCTCTTCATATTTTCCAAAAACAACTTTTTCAGTCCTTTGTTAGTGTTCTTTCCAGTGGCACTTTCGGCCAATTCATTTGGAACCAAGTCAGACATGAATCTGTACCCTCTGGGTGAACGTCATAGATTTCTGAATTGCTTTTAGGCAACAATTTTCAGATCGCAGTGAGATGAAGAAAATTTACACCTCCCCTTCTCAGTCTTTTCCAGACTGCAAATAGAAAAGGCAAAGATGCTAGCAGAATACTGAACTCCAAGGAGTTGTTTAATATTTATGAAGGTATCTTTATAGAAATACTTGCAAACTTTTTTTAAGTTTTCCTTTGATTATTTGATCACATTTTTACAATCAATTTTTCTTACTTTCTCCTTCTCACCTTGGAGAAATCTCATCCCTGAAGTCTCATTCTTTTGAATGAGGATTCCATTAACCCAAAGGGCCTCAGCTGGGCTTCATGTCTCTTACATCCATGGGTGTTTTGGTAAATATTTAACAATTGGCTTTCTGAAAACACACTTTTAATTTTTTATTCATTATTACCTGCACTATTAACATTCCCCCCTCATAATTTTCTTAAATCTTAAGTCATCGACCAAATAGTAGTAAATTAAACCCTGATTTGAGAGTTTGCAGATTTCTGAGATGTGTAAATGATTATAGTGAACTTTTAACTATTTCCCTCTAGAGATGGCTCCAGCACACCTTATATTTTAACTTATTCTCTGGATTTCTTCTCTTCACCGGCTACTTCATACTTAAATCTCTTCCTCAACACACACACACACACACACACACACACACACACACACACACATACACACACGCATCTTTTAAACTCTCCTTTATCTATTGTCTTCCTCTTTTAGAAAAAAGCTCCATAAAGATAAAAGAACTGTCTTATTTGTAAAGCCCAGGATCACAGGAGCAGAGAATGTGGAAGGAGTTAAGAAGGTATACTCTGCCAAGGTCCCAAATCCTAAACCTAAGCTTCTTGGGAAGATATGAAAGTCATCCTTTCATTATCCAAGAAAAAATGTTTCTCTCCAATATTATGGAGGTTTATGGTAAATCATTATACATGATCCCTTTCCTATCTGGTATCTAGACTATTCATCCATGACTTATTAAAAAAAAAAAGAAACACAACAAACTGTTTAGTTGTGAACTTATCAACAAACATAATCCTTTAAACATAATAATGGAAAACAGGATTCTATAGCTGTGAATTGTTTTTTTTTTTTTAAATGCACACGTTTTAGAAAGTAGATTTCTTTGTCTCTTCTGCCTTTTCTTTTTAATATGCATTTTAATTCCATTGAAATTCTTGTTTTACACGGATCACTACTCACTAACTCTATGCCAAAAAGAAGTCACTTGGTATTCACTAACTCTTGTTTTCATCTGTAGCAGATAAATAGAGTCAAATCAAATAAATCAAGACCTTGTCTCTGTATTGAGAATACATGTCCCTCTAATACATCAATTCCCTGAGAGACATTGGGTAGAAGAAATATTTCATCACTAGACTTTTGAAGTCATGATTGGTCCCGGCTGTGGATCTGAGCTCTTTTCAAGTTATTTCCCCTCACATTGTTATTGTGATCATCATGGAAGTTCAGTTCTGAGCAGTTCATTCTGCATCAGTTCATATAAGTCTTTCCATATTTCCCTGAATCATTATCATTCATACATTTTATGGTACAATAAAATTTCATTATTTTCACATGCTAAAATTGTTTAACCATTGATAGGTGTCAATTTTGTTTCCAGTTCTATGTTACAATATAAACAGTTGCCATAAATGTTCTTTCTCATTTGGGACCTTTCCCTCTGTCCTTGACTTCCTTGGGGCATATGCCTGATGGGTTTGTATTGGATTGCTTGCTTAATAACATCTCTTGATGGACTGATCGCTAAATACTATTCTAAAGTCCAATCCATCTCTAAATTCTATAACTCAATGATCCTGGAATAAACACATTTAGTACATCCTGAACTGACACATTTTAATGGCTCTGATCTTTGTATGAAACTAGGAGTTAAAGCATCTATGGCGATTGCCCCTATGAGTTTTCTGGATTCTTTTTACTTAAAACTTTCCTGGAGTTAGAGTTGGCTGATTATATTTTGAGACTTGCTACAACTAAGTTCGTTTTCATTCCTCCTTTTTCATGGCTTTCCTTGGGGCTTTTTTTCATAGTATCCTTATTGATTATAATTTATTAGATTCCAGCCAGTAAAGGATATACTTAGTATCTTTGCTTTCTTGCATTTGTTTATGAGTTGTTTTAAGGTCTTAGCGTAAGAAAGTCAAACTCATGTAGAAATGGATCCCTATGGGTGGCATATTAATTGAGAAAACCACAAATTAATATTATTTATGTTGTATTGTAATTTTGTTTATTTTGTTAAACATTGTCCAATTATATTTTAATCTGATCCAGTTTACATTCTGTAGTTTTAATCCCACAGACCTCAAAATTGACACCTTTGTTCTTACAAAGTTAATTTTCCAAACATGCCGTGCAAAACTGAAAAAGATGTATGCTCCTTGTGATTACCATTCAATCATCACCAGGGGTTTGCTCATATCTATTTTTAAATCCTTTTCAGATCTTTAATTTTTCTTATTTATCCTTTTACTAGATTTATCTATGTCTAAAAGGGACACATGAAAGTCTTTGGCAATTATTGTTTTGTTGTCTATTTTTTCTTAGCAATCAGCTAGCTTTTTCTTAAAAGTATTTAGCTGCAATGTAATTTGTTGCATATATATGTAAATTTTGTTGTTATTTAATTTTTTCAGTCATGTATTACTCTTCATGATTGGAGTTATTTGTCATTTCCTTCTCTAATTCATTTTGTAGATGAAGAACATACAGGGTTAAGTGACGTATCCAGAGTCCCATAGATGGTAAGTGTCTGAGGCTGGATTTAAATTCATGAAGATGAGTTTTCCTGGCTCCAAGTACAGGGCTTTGTCTTCTGTGCTACCTAGTTACTCCATCTATGTATCTATGTATCTATCATTTATCTAGCTATCTATCTATATCTATGTGTTTCTATATATGATAATATTTTATTTATGTGACTTTAAGCACAATGTAGTTGATCTGTTTTAATTGTGTTTATATTCACTGATGTCTGAGATAATGATCACAACTTCTGATTCTGGGAGTTTACCTGAAGCATATTAGATTTTATTCTATTCCTTTTTGCTCTTCATCTACAATTAAAGTGATCTCTGGCATTTTTACTTCCTATCATTAGTCAGCTCAAACCTAAATTGCTAAGCCTTATGTTTTCTTTCTTTCATTTTAAATCCCTTTATAATGCATCCTCTGTAGTTGAAATGTATTTTGCTTGTGACTGTTCTTCTTTAATTCTTTCCACTTTTCCCCTTAAACTTCATTTTCCCCTCTTCCTGTCTTCACCCGTTTATCTCTTTATTTTAATGCCAAAACTTAAGTTCATCCAGGAATATGTTTAAGCCAGTTCAAACGGATTCTGACACAATTATTAAAATTTCAGCATAAGCATTTCTAACTTAAAAATCAGCAAGCTACATATTAGTGTATTGTTTATTGTTTTGATAGATTGTTTAGAGTTTAGAAAGTCATAGTGAAGATATTAGTAATAAAGTGGATAAAATAATAAATTATAATAAAATAAAAAACCATTAAAATTAAATAATGAATAAAAGAATAAAAATATATTTATATGTACACACCCACATATATTTGAAAAACCATTGTTAAATACTTACCAGAATATTTGCAGATCAGGCCAGCAGAGGGTCATGCTGATTTCTTACCAGGTTCCTAGGCTTCAGGTTCCATCCCTCTCTTGTACCCTGCCCTGAGGTTGATGGTTCTACTCTCAAGCTTCATCATGGACCCACAGAAGATGGTGCTGGTTTCAGAATTTTCTTAAAAGAGCCATTACCATCCTGACCACACTGGCTTTGGGATATTTTTGGTCAAGTCTCATTCCCTGGAATGTCCCTCCTCTCTGGTCTCATGTTCTTGTTCTGTCCTTTGGGGATGGAGAATTTCAATAGTATTCTTTTTGTGTTTGTGTAGGAATTTATAGTTCCATATGATGATATTAATAGAGACCTGGGTCGTTTTTTTCTATCTTAACTTAATTCTATCATATATATTAACATTTCCCACTAAGTTTTCTCCTTGGTTTTCTCTATAACCTTTGTCTCTCTTGAAGGCAATTGGGACTGGTTGTTCAAATTATCTGGGATGATTCTTGAAACTTTTGAAAAAGAGGAATCAGGGTGATACCATTTCTTCCAGTATACACCAAAGTAAAGGAGAGATAGTGAGTCTCTGTTTTACAATAATGGCAACACATAATAGCACCCAACTTTTAAAAAGTAGCTGTTGGTTCACAGAGTTGGGCTTTCTGATAATAGTTTCAATTATCTGAAATATTTTTGAATATGTTTTGAAATATTTTGAAAATGTATTTGAAATAACGATAATCCCATAAGATTTGGGATGAACTCAAGATAATCTCTTTTTTTTTTTTTAATTTATTTATTTAATAGCCTTTAATTTACAGGATATATACATGGGTAACTTTACAGCATTAACAATTGCCAAACCTCTTGTTCCAATTTTTCACCTCTTACCCCCCCCCACCCCCTCCCCTAAATGGCAGGATGACCAGTAGATGTTAAATATATTAAAATATAACTTAGATACACAATAAGTATACATGACCAAAACATTATTTTGCTGTACAAAAAGAATCAGACTCTGAATTATTGTACAATTAGCTTGTGAAGGAAATCAAAGATGCAGGTGTGCATAAATATAGGGACTGGGAATTCAATGTAATGGTTTTTAGTCATCTCCCAGAGTTCTTTTTCTGGGTATAGCTAGTTCAGTTCATTACTGCTCCATTAGAAATGATTTGGTTGATCTCGTTGCTGAGGATGGCCTGATCCATCAGGGACTGGTCATCATCTAGTATTGTTGTTGAAGTATATAATGATCTCCTGGTCCTGCTCATTTCACTTAGCATCAGTTCGTGTAAGTCTCTCCAGGCCTTTCTGAAATCATCCTGTTGGTCATTTCTTACAGAACAGTAATATTCCATAATTTTCATATACCACAATTTATTCAGCCATTCTCCAACTGATGGACATCCATTCAGTTTCCAGTTTCTAGCCACTACAAAAAGGGCTGCCACAAACATTCGTGCACATACAGGTCCCTTTCCCTTCTTTATAATCTCTTTGGGATATAATCCCAGTAGTAACACTGCTGGATCAAAGGGTATGCACAGTCAAGATAATTTCTCATTCAAAGATTAGAGATTCTAGCACTAAAAGCCAAGTCAAGTCAATAAGTATTTATTAATCACCTACTAAATGCCAAATTATGCATCGGGAGCAGAGAGAAAATGTAAAAGCATGATTCCTGCTGTCAAGAGCATGGATTCTAAGGGCTGGGGGTGGGGGGAAAGCCACATGCAGATAATTGTGACAATGAGATATATACAGGACACACTGAAGATAATCCACAGAGGGGAGGCGCTCACTAGCATGAAGAAGGATCATGAAAGACTTCTTTGGGAAGATGGGATTTTACCTAGGTCTTGAGCAGTGATCTACACATGCCTTCATCATCCTCTCCTCCTCCAAATGCATCATCTGTAAATTGAGTAGCTCAGACAAGATGACCTCTCAGGTCTCTTCCAACTCTAAATATAGGTTCCTATGATCTCAGGTCGCCTTTTGGAAGGTGGTTGTTTGTTTTGAGTGCGTGGATTGGAAATTTGATGACTTTTTCCAGGAGGCAGTGATTGGGTCATTCAAGAGCAAGGTGAAGGGAGATACAGAGAAAATTACTGTTTCATGGGAAAAGAGGAGAACTGTGAAAAAGCTTGGCTCCATTCCTTGGATTTCTCACTCCCCTCCCCACCACCCTGGAAATAATAATAACTGACATTTCTATAGCATTTTAAAGTTTTCAGAGTGCTCTGCATATATTATCTCATTTGATTCTCACAAATCTCCCAGAGTTAGTTATTATCCTCTTTTCAGAAATGAGGAAACTGATGATTGGGGACAAAATGACCTGCATGGTCATTTGTTAAATATCAGAGGCAGACTGTGGACTGAGGTCTTTCTGACTCCACACCCAGCTCTTTATCCACCCCCCAATGCTACTCTTTGCTGTTAAAAAACTATGACTTAGGGATCACAAGAAGACATCTATACGATTCTTTTTTTCCTCTAGATAATTTGCTGAAATCAAATCCAGAGAGTCCTGTCACTGAGCTGGCCATGGAATAGCTTTGTGAACCTGATCTCTCTTTCTCATGGATTCAGGAAAATGAGATTTAACCTGTTGAGTCAGATGAGGACCAAGCTGCCCTGGAGGACAACTGAGTATTTCCCAAGGGTCTCTCTGCTACAGTTTTCAGGGAGGATATTGCCAAGTGACCTAGACTCATGGGAATTGATATGTTCTGCTTTCTGGAAGTCAGCCAGCTCTAACTCCAGTAAAGTTTGAAGTAAAAAGAATCCAGAAAACTCACAGGAGCAATTGCTTATAGATGCTTTAACTCCTAGTTTAATGTAAAGATCAGACTCATTAAAATGTTTAAATTTCAGGATGTACCAAATGTGTTCATTCCAGGATCAATGAGTTATAGAATTTAGAGATGGACGGGAGTTTAGACCACTATTTAGCAATCAGTCCATTAAGAGGCAGTTATTAAGCACCTACTCTGGGCTAGGCACTGTATTAAGTACTGAAGGTACAAAAAGAAACAAAAGGAAGTCTCTGTCCTCAAGCAGTTTCTAGAGAAGAGCTTACACTCTAGTGGATAATCCAACACCCAGTGCCTGGCACATAAAGGCACTTAGAATACTTGATCGACATAATTTTTAAGAGACCTTGGGTTCATAGACTTGGTATTGGAAAGGACTCCAGTGCTGGACACATTGATGTATGTCACCCCCAGAAGCATAACTACCTGCCTGCAGATTTGGATTTTAGTGGAAGAATGTTGATTTCTTTCTAAAATAAAGAAGTAACATAGTGGAGTCGAAAGCATCCCAGATTTAATAATAGGAGACCCATTGGTCAAGCTCTGAATTTGCCAATGGCTCAGCTATATGAAAGAAGCTCAGGTAGCTTCTTTACACTTTAGTTTCCTCACCTATTAAATGAGATTAAACTAGTCAGTCTTTAACACTCCCTTTTTACCTTCAAATAGAAACATAAATGACCAAACAACATGGAAAAATTGAGAAAATTCTTGAACAGAATAGCTGGAGCTGGAATGGAAATTTAGAACATACGGTATTGGAATTAAAGATATAGGGTGTTGGAACTGAGAAGATCCTTAGAGGTGATCTAATACAATCCACCTCATTTTATAGATGAGGAATACAAAGCCCAGAGTATGGTTGTGATTTGACCAATGAAATTAGAAACCAAAAGTAAACTTGATACAATGGAAAGATTTGGAATGAAAAGATCTGGATTTCAGTTCTGGCTCTGCTACTTGCTTTCTGTGTGATGATGGGCTAATAACATCTCTGGACCTCATTTTTCTATCTGTCAAATGAATAATATTAAATTATCTTCAAGGTCCCTTCCGGCTCTAAACTATGCTATTATGAATCATATTAAATGTATAATCCTTGGAGAATCTTGGGAGATAGTAAGATTGCTTTTAGAAGTCTCCATTTTTAATTTTGAATCTTGCAATTCTATTTGCATGTGAGCATAATAACCTTTTTTCAATAGAACGTCAGTGTTTTTTTGATTTTTCTCTCCTGCATGCTTATAAAGACTAATGCCCTTATTTTTCAGTGTCATTCTCCTAGCCTTGCTCTGATTGACCCGAAACTGCCACTTTGAGCCCCAAACTCAGTTTCCCTTTCAAGTCATCTTGGTGCTGAATGTATAAATTTATCTTTACCTTGTTTGATTCAGTGATTTATGTAACTAAGGAAAGTGAATCTGTTTAACTTCCAGGTGAACTAGAAAATGTTTATTCCTTCGAAGATCTCTGATTTAAAGATTTATTTTTCGTGTTTAGCTGGATCACTAGGTGGCGTCTTAACCCACAGAAATCAGGATCTATACTAACTGTATTAGTGATGAATCAATCGCTGTGTTTTAGAAAGATTCTGGAAAGGACATCTAGCTGTGCACCGGCCACAGGAAGGCTTCTCATCGGGTTTCAGCCCTTTTTGAGGATGGATCAATTTCCCAAAGAATTATTGTTAATCCACAGCATCAGACAACACTTTTTCCCTACCTGAGATTCCTTTTGAGAGTGTAGTATATTGTATTAAAAATGTAAAAAAAAAACATTTTAGCTTGAAGAACCTTCCAAAATAGGTTATGGTCTGGATTTGGAACCTGCCAGGTAGTTTGAGGACCTCTGAGCATGGTAGGGAATATGTTGGATTTAAAATCAGGAAGCACCGAGTTCAAATTCCCACTCTGATTTTGCTATGAGATCCTGGACAAATTCCTTCACTTTCTCTGAATCTACAATAACTATATGTAACTATACCTAAACATATATATGCACATATCTATGTACATGTATGTGTGTGTATGTATGTTTAATCAAGTTGTGTACAGGTTCTCATTTTATGAGAAATCACAGAGCCCTAATCTAACACTCCATTCCTATGTAGAATGGGATGTTTGTAAATAGGATGCTGATAAATTTAAACAAGCAGAAACTAATAGTATTATCAGATTAAAAATATTCAGAAAAGTAAAGATGGGTTCATAGTCAATAACACTAGGTAACTCCCTCCAGTAGAGGGCAAAGATTAACAAAGTGAGAACCATAATTTAAAACTACCATTAACTGGGTGGTCCTACACACATAATTTCAACTCTCCGAGCCTTGGTTTACTCATCTGTAAAATGGGTGGGATTATGCTCTAGTGGATTGAGCTAATTTCAAATTTTTAAAAAATGCATCTTCTCTGTCTGTGATGCCGGACAATTCACTTAAACCCCAAGGGTCTCCAGACAAAGGTCTAAGTTGCAAAAACAGTATTTGTGGAGGGAGTTTTCTCACCTAGAGTTTCCTAAACCCATGAAGTCACAAAATCTGAATAAATATCAATAAATAAGTGTGAATAATCATTTCTTCAACCACACATGCATTTTATAGTTGTTTTGAATAAAGTATGTTGTTCAGTTTATGAAAGTGAGTAACGTAATTAATTCCTCATCTAAGAAATGAAACCTATTTAGATGTAGGAGCCTGGAATAGATTGGTTATTCCTTCCTATGTTGGTGGTTTAAAGACCAGAGTCTATTGGGGGGGGGTATGGCCCCAGGGCATATCCCACCTACATGTTATAATCATTTGGCCCTCAGAGCATGTTTCCCCCTTAAGCTGCCCTCATCTCTATTACAAACAACTTTCATTCAATGGCTGTGTGTTTTGTGAAAAAACATTAGTCCTGCCCAACAGTATTTTTATAAGCTGACACTGGGCTCTTTGGAGCGTTTGAATTTGACAGCCCCAGTCTAGACCGGGCAAAGGCAGACATGAGGAGAGCATTTAGAAGACAGACTGAAAACCTTAGAAATCATGGGACTTCAGCCCCATCATCTACAAATCTTGTCAACTCAGCCAAAGTCATTTTCCCCCTTCCCTCACATATCCTGGTCTCCCAGGGCCTCACATAGAAGCTAGTTGTTCATCTCATCAGCCCTTTGCTTTAAAATTCTACCCAGAGCCAACAGTCTCCAGAGGGTGCCTCCCAGAAACAACCCTTCACTGTTCAGATCAAATGAAAGGCATTCAG
The DNA here is from genome assembly GCF_902635505.1 of Sarcophilus harrisii. Taxonomy (NCBI): domain Eukaryota; kingdom Metazoa; phylum Chordata; class Mammalia; order Dasyuromorphia; family Dasyuridae; genus Sarcophilus; species Sarcophilus harrisii. Next base: position 217,146,017 of record NC_045431.1, on the reverse strand, counting down.
TTCAGCTCATATTTATTGATCCCTCATCAGATACAGAACTCGCCACTCTCCTGAATAAATGGGCATACTGGGAGGGCCACATAAGAGTCAGCTGTAATAACCAAAGCCTGTCATTAGGAGAGCCCTTTGCTTTATTCTCTTTCCAGTATTGCTGTGTTGTACAGACTCTATTTGGGTCATTATCTCCATCTCCTTCCCCCAAGAGCTCTGTCCTCTGCCCCTGGAACAACACTGGGGTTCTGAGTGGTGAGTAATTTTGGGCCCGATGCTGCTCAGTTCCAGGGCTCTTCTTCACTTACCTGAAATGGCCACATCATACTGCTTGTATCCCAGTAACCTTCCTAATGACTCTTCATGTACTGTTCTCCCTATTAGAATATAAGCTCCCTGAAGGAAGGGATTGTTATCTTACTAATATTTCTATCTGTGCATTTGACACACTGACATATAGTAGGTACTGAATAAATGCTTTATCCATCTACCCATTCATCCATCCATCTATCCATGCAGCTATCTATCATCTGTCATCTATTGTTGCATTTATTCATTTATCTATGTAGTTATCTATCTATACATCTATCTAACTCTGCATCTATTTATCAGTCTATCCATTTATCCATCCATCCATCCATCTACTTACCTATCAATCTATTCATTATCTATCTATTTATATATTTATCTATCTATTCATCTATCCATCCATCTATTATCTATCATTTATCTATGTATCTATTTATCTGTCTTTGTATGTCAATCTCTTTTGACATCTCCTACACTAAGGGCCATCTGTTAAGGGGCAGGTTAATTCTCCAAGAGCCTCCACAGCTGTAGATCATAGCATCTGAAGGAGTTGCAGGGCAGCCTTTGCTGATACAGGTGTTGCAGATTGGGAATGAGATAAATTGGAGGCAGAGGGAAGAGGAGAGAGGTCAGACAACACAACGGCTTCTCAGTCAGAGAGGACAGAGAACAGCGACAGCCTCTCACAGGAGGAGATCCATTCTGGGTTGGGTCTCCAGCAGCCACTGTCAGGTGGCTCCCGTGTATTCCAGAAGTCATTCATAGAAGTCTCAGGAAAAAGCATTTGCTATGGAGATGGCTTTTTTGAAAACTTCTGGGATTACACAGATGGCAAATGACAGAGTTGGGATTCAAAGATAGGTATGCCAAATTCGAATCCATGATCATAGAACTCCTGATATGTGGGTGGTGATGATAGCAATTATAATAGCTCCTATTTTATAGTACTTTAAGATATTCAAAGCCCTGTATAGGGGTATGTATAAATGAAATGTATAAACATTTTCTAATTTGATCATCATAGCAATCTTATCATGTAATTTTCTCAAAATCACACAGCTAGTCAATATGAGAATCAAGATTCTAAAATTGAGTTTCTCCTGACTCCAAAGCAGGTTTCTATTTCTATTTTACCATAATCCTTCTTGTAAAATGGTGGGCCTCTAACCTTTACTATCTACCTGGCTGGCATCATCTGGATCCATAACTTTCTCTATCTGAGGAGGAGAAGAATAAATATTTATATGGTGTTTATGCTTTGCAAAGAGCTTCATAGTTATTATTTCATTTGGGCATAATAACCCTGTAAGGAACATGCTACCGTTATCCTTATTTTTACAGATGGAATAACTGAGGCTCAGAAGTCAAACATGTGTCCCAAGACACATCTATTAGAGAAGAAATTCAAAGCTAAGTCATTAAGTCTAGTGCTATTTCTGCTCTGCTCCCTTAACTCAAGAAAGACAATCTCTAATCAACATCATTTAGCTGGAGAAGTACTGAATATAATAAAAAAGTGTATACAAAACAAAAAAAAATACTAGTGAATGTCAATTGAGGGAGGAGGGTAATTATTTGGTAGATGATAATAATGATCATGGGTGTTAGTGTAGCCCAGTGACATGGTGCATAAAGTTCCTGGGCTGGAGGCAGGAAGACTCATCTTCCTGAGTTCAAATGTGATCTCAGAGTCTTATTGGCTTACCCCTATTTTCCTCAGTTTCCTCATCTGTGAAACAAGCTGGAGAAGGAAATAGCAAACCACTCCAGTATCTTTGCCAAGAAAACTTCAAATGGGGTCACACAGATAGAAAGAACTAAAAAATGACTGAAAATAAGCTAGGTACTGTGCTAGACATTGGGCACACAAGTGCACGTCAGAAGAAGCTTCCAAACTAAAGTGAATAAATATAAGTGTGTATAAAGTACTTAAATATATGATAGTTTGGAGAAGAGAACAAGAAATCTTCATTTTAGCAAAAACAACCAAAATTGGCTGTTCTTTGAATGGAGCTTAGTCAAGGATTAAGATCCCAAAGAAAAGTCAAAAGGTTCTCAGTGGGTGACATCTATGCACTCAGACAAGCCAACAAAGTAATGTCAAATAAATGATTGATTTTGGTGAAATAGCAGATTTAATGATTGCAATTCAAGATCATTGCCACCAGAAATCACAAAAGTGCTATCCCTAAGGAGTGTGAATTCATTGATAAATATAAACTGTGAGAATAACATCTAGCACTCACTGAATTAATACCTAGCAAGCTATATCTTCAGCACATCAGAAACTTATTATCTTTTATAGGCTTTTGTTGTTCAATAACTTTTTCTATCATGTTTGATTCTTTTTTTAATAAATGTAGATCTTCCCCCTTAACTTTTTTATTGTTTTATTTTTTCTGTTTATACATGTACATTAATTTTTTATTAAAACTTTTTTTTATTTTCAAAACACGCATAGATAATTTTCAACATTTACCCTTACAAAACCTTGTGTTCCAACTGTTTTCCTTCCCTCCCCCATCTCCTCCCTCAGATAGCAAATAATTTAATATATGTTAAACATGTGCAATTCTTCTATACATATTTCCACAATTATCATGCTGCACAAGAAAAATCAGATCAAAAAGGGAAAAAAATGAAAAAGAAAACAAAATGCAAGCAAACAACAACAAACATGAAAATTCTATGTCCACACCCAGTCCCCACAGTCCTCTTTGAATACATATGGCTCTCTTCATCACAATTCATGTCTGACCCTTCATGACCCCATATGGGATTTTCTTGGCAAAGATTCTGGAGCAATTTGCTATTTCCCTCAACTCTTTTTACAGATGAGGAAACTGAGGCAAGCAGGGTTAAGTGACTTGCCCAGGATCACATAACTAGTAAGTGTCTGAGGTTAGATTTGAAGTCAGGAAGATGTCTTTTTGCCTTCAGACCCTGTGCTTTTCTCACTAGACCACCTAGCTGCCCTTCTAGTAGTCCAACAGATGATAAATGTCCATACTACAAATAAAGAACTCAAAATATCCTGGAGAATATAGTCAGTCAGCTGAACTGGAACTGAACCTTTATTATAAACTGAACTGTTGCCTACTTTTGCCCAGATAAAACAAATGATTCAGAAAACTTAAAAGCAATGTTTTTTTTTAAACAGATATTTCCATTTCTAGTATTCTCAGTCTCTGAGCTACCTCGAACAAAAGACTTGGGCAATAGAAAAATCTGGCAGATGAGATCAAAATCATGTGGGAATAGGATAATAAGAGCTAGCATTTACATAGAGATTTAAGGTTTGCAAACCACTTTACAAATTATTTCATTTGTTCTTCATGGACAGCTAGATGGCACAGTGGATAAAGTGCTGGACTTGGAAGCCATCTTCCTGAGTTTGAGGCTTCCCCGAATCCATCCTCAGGCATTTATTAGCTGTGTGAACCTGGGCAAGTAACTTAACCCTGGCTGCCTCACTATAAAATGAGCTGGAGAAGGAAATGGCAAACCACAACAATATCTCTGCCAAGGAAACCACAAATGGGCTAACAGAGACAGACATGAATGAACAACAATAAACATTTGATCTTTACAATATCCCCGGGAGGTAAGTGTTTTTATTATCCACATTTTACAAATGAGGAAACAGAGGCAAAAAAGGTTAAGTGATTTGTTCAGTTACATGGTTAGGAAGTATCCTTGATCTCACAGATCTTTCTACTTTCCATTCCAAAACTTTATGCATTGTTCCATGTAACTATGTCAAACTTCTCCATCATTTTGTCTGATGCTAGAGCTGTTTTAAAGATGCTTTCAAAAACCTATAAAGCATGAATTTATATCCTATTTTTTTATTCAACTACAATAAGCAATTTTCTTATTTACTTATAAAATTGATCATAGAATGTTGAATTTTTAGGAATAATAATAGCAAACCCCCAAAGAAAGAACACTGGGAAATGCGTGTAAACTGTTGCATTTTTGTTTTTCTTCCCAGTTTATTTTTACCTTTTGAATCCAATTCTTCCTGTGCAACAAGAGAACTGTTTGGTTCTGCACACATATATTGTATCTAGGATATAATATAACATATTTAACCTATATAAGACTGCCTGCCATCTAGGGGAGAGGGTGGAGGGAGGGAAGGGAAAAGTCAGAACAGAAGTGAGTGCAAGGGATAATGCTGTAAAAAATTACCCAGGCATATGTTCTATCAGTAAAAAGTTACAATTTTTTTAAAAAAAAGGAATAATAATAGTAAGTTGTGATTTCTCCCAGAACCATTTTTATCTGAACCTCTTCAAATATTAAAAAAAAGAGAAGAATGAATCCATGATCATCACCACCATCATCACATCTTACATTTATTTAGCCTTTTGGGGGAAGAGGGAGATAAGTGTTTGCTTTTTAAAATTCTCTAAAACTATTAAGTTGTAGAGTGTAAGCAAAAGCAGTTTCTTTCTAGTAGGATAATCAAAGGACTAGTCAAAATATGTGTCCCCTCTCTGCAACCTAAAACCCTAGAGTGTTTTTAAAAGCAAATAGTTTTGCTTCTCCACAAAAAGCTATAGAAATGCAAAAAGAGAAAGAGACTTGCCCAAATTGAATAGGTCTGAAATTTGTGGTTTACTCCTTGTGGCATGGACATGACCCATGGCTATTGAAAGCAACAGCAACAGATTTTAATGTCAAGGTCTAACATATTCTACAAGGCTGAGAAAGCCTTGAAATGGAACCCAGCAATGGCTAACTTCCAAGAATCAGCCTTGCTGAATCACCAGAATTTGGGCCATCAGGCGATAAAATACTTTTTTGGCCATGGAAATTCATAAAGATTTGGCAGAAGAAAGAAAAAAGAACTAGGGTGAGGGTAGGAGATTGCAATATATGATAAATCTGTGTAAAAGCAAAGATCTCCATTAATGAAATCACTCATTTTTACCAGTATCATAACAACTGCTATAAATAGAATGTTGAAAGCTTTGTTTGTCTATTTGAGCCTCATAAAAACTCCAAGAAGTAAGTGGCTATAGATATTATTATATTAGCCCCATTTTATAGATGGAGAAGCCAAGATTCAGAAAAGTTATATAGTGAGAGTCAATGATATGATCTGAACAAAGTCATCTTGACTCTGTCTGGTGATCTATTTACTATGCTAGATTGAATGAGAGCCAATGCTAAGATTATGATTTGGATACTGGGACCATCAGCCATAAAAGATTGGAAATTGGAGGACCTTGGTTCAAATGTTAATTCTTCCACTTACCTGTATGGCCTCAGGCAAATATTTTAACCTCCTTGAGCCCCAGTTTATTCATCTGTAAAAGGAGGAAATTGGAATGGATGACCTGTAATCACCTTTCTAGCTTTTTAAATTTATGTTGAACAACTTTCCCCAAGGAGAAAAGTAAGAAAGTACCAGATTGGGAACTTGAGTTCAGTTGGATTTCATTTGTACATTAGACTCCCAAGACTTGTGATCCAGCCTTGCCACTACTACCTGGTTGTTTGATTTTGTTGAAATCATTTTATCTGTAAAGCAAGAGCTTTTTGTGAGTTATTTTCTGAGATTCCTTTCCGCTACAAAATTCTGGGGTTCTTCCAACCTGGTCCACAAGTTATGGTCAAACTCATGAAAATCTCCCATAGTGTTGACCTTGCTCCTGTTTCCCAGCATCACATCTCCCCCTTTCTACTCTAACCCTTTCCTTGTAGAGATTTACATAACTGGTTTTGATAATGGAGTCTTAAAGGAAAAATAAAATAAAATAAAAAAAAAGATTCCCAGGCAACAAAAGAGAAGTAATGATTTTGTCCATGACTTTGTAGGTACTATCAAGACAGATTGTACGGCAAATTGGTGAAGGCCACATAGTGTGTCACAATGTATGTACAGTAATTGAAAAGTATTGCTTGCAAACTTCAGTATTCAGGCTATCCCTGAGCAGACAATCACATCAAGGGATAAACTGCATCATAAAGGATGGATTCCAGCCGGAATCAGGACAAATGTCATGCACGTGCCCTGAGCAATATAGGAAGGGCATAAACTACACTAATGGTCTCCAGCAGAGTCCATGTTCCTGTTTTCTACAAGGCACAGAGAAAAGAAATAGTTCTTTAAAGACAGGGAGAGAGAGAGAGAGAGAGAGAGAGAGAGAGAGAGAGAGAGAGAGAGAGAGAGAGAGAGAGAGAGAGAAAAAAGAAGAAGACAGAGACAGAGAGAGAAAAAAAAGATAGAGACAGATACAGAGAGACAGAGACAAAAACAGAAGGAAAGTATTCTAATATTTCTAATTTTTTATTTAGCTCCTGTTGTCCCAACTGCCCACCCAGCAAACTCACCACCATTACTCTGCCTTGAAGCCCCAGAATTTCCTCCAATCTCTTTTGGCATTCCTCAATCCTTTTTAAATTTTTTAATTATTTTTGCCTTTTTTTCTCCTCCTGCTGTTCCTTGGTCCCAGGCTCTCTGGGATCTCTTTGGCAAACAAATTCCTGAAATCTGCTTTGACAACCTTTCAAGGAATCTCAAGCTTCCCTTTCAGAAGAATGAGGGAAGAATTCATAATGGAACTACCCAACGTTAGTTATAGCTGGGATCATACCCAGTCTTCGGTGATTTCCTTGTTCTCAACTCCCATAGTGTATAGACCTGGCAAAATTTGATTTAGTTTCTTGTATCAGTCAATTTACAAATTAAGCATCTACATGACCATCACTATGGAAAGCTCATGGTGGATATTCAATTCAATT